>NC_089595.1:2647056-2906146 GCF_019320115.1 Miscanthus floridulus | reverse complement strand
ATGGACAGATACTGTAGCAACTTTTTATAAGTTGAGGTGGAACTAAACAAAGGCTAAACTGTTCTTCAAACTGTTGATCTGGCTTCCACAGCAGCAACTGTCATCGATTTCATCTTTAGCGAACAGGGCGCAGATATACTGCACCACGTGAGATGAGGACCCTAGAAAGTACGTATTTTATATGCCTCGTTCGATACGGTTCTGAAAAAATTCCGGAGAAATTTATGAGAGAAAAATATTATTACAAATGAAAAAAAATAAATTAAGTCGAATTTTAGGGCACACAAACGGAACCTTAAAAACATTAGCAACCGATCCTATAATTTCAATTATTTTAAAGGAAAAAGCAACCATCTATCACTGTACCACGCGCAGAGTCTCTGTACCTCGCTTATTATTTATGGTACAGCCGGGCCGACACACAAAACCCCAACTAATTACATGAGAACTTATATATTTATTTGTTGCCAGCTTTCCTCAACGACTGCCTACTTTCTCTCTATTGGTCTACAGTACATACGCTGCATATACTCCGTGCTTCTCAAAATTTTGCAAAATTTTGCAAGATTCTCCGTCACATCGAATTTTTAGACGCATATATGAAGCATTAAATATAAATAAAAAATAAAACTAATTACGTAGTTTAAACGAAATTTACGAGACGAATCTTTTAAGCCTAATTAAATTATGATTAGACACTAATTACCAAATAACAACGAAAGTGCTACGATACCATTTTCAAAAAAAAAATTCGCTAACCCTTAGACCCCGGCACCTATCATGAAGGTGCCGTTGCAGGCTGCTACTGTTTACTGGCTAATAGCCCACACAGCTTGTATTGTACATGTGTAGGTGCTGCGACAGGCCAGCTACCGGTGTGAGCAGCTTGTAGCCCTAGCCAGCCCTAAGCTTAGCTTCCCTGCTGTCTGCTGTTTTCGGCACCCTTTTGATCCTTAGCTGCTGTGCGCCCCCATTTGGCACGCATATTAACAATAATAAAAATCTAGGCTATGCGCAAAAAAAAAAAGGGGTCTAGCCGTTTAGGCTGTGCGCGCAAAAAAAATAAAAAAAAGGTCTAGCCGTCTACAGGGCGTCGAGCTCGACGCTAACATCTACGGCGCTGACCTCAGCGCCAGCGTATATGGCGCCGAGCTATCTACCAAATCAGCGTCGAGTCCAGGAGCTCGGCGCCAGGGACGCTGGCGCCGAGACGTGTTAGCTCGACGTCAGCACCAATGGCGCCGAGCTAAGGGTCCAGATTCTAAAATCTTTTCTCTAAGGGTCTATTTGTGAGAAAATTTTAAAAAGGCCTCAAAAGTAAAAAAATCGGGAATGGGAGCGAGTAAAAAGAAACTTGGACCTTCAGAAGCGCAAAAGGTCACGCGCGCGCGGTCGCGCTCGAGGTGGAGCGAGCGACCCTTGCCACACGCGGCCTGGCGGCCTGCGAAGCCATGCGGCCCACCCGTGCTCATCCTGCATGAGGCCGCACGTGGCCTGCCTACGGCCCTGCGTCTCCCGCACTCACCATGCATGCGGCCTTCGTTTTTTTTTCTTATTCTTTTTACTTTTATTTAGTTTTTGTTTTATATGAGTTTTTATTATTCATTTCATATTTTATATTATTTTATCTTTTTATTTATTTTATATTCTTATTTCTATTTGTTTTCATTTTTTCTTTAGTTTTAATTTTCTATTTATCAATTTCAATTTAATTTTCTAGTTGTCAATTTCATTTTCATTCCTATGTTTCGGTTTTTAGTTTTTACTGTGTCTACTTTAGTTTTTAGTATGTATATGTCGGGTTCATAAACCCGGGGTCCCTCGAGGATCGGCTTCCACGCCAGGGCTCGGCCCAGAAGAATGGTCTTTTCTTCTTCTGGACCGGCCCAAGAATCTGAACTCAACATACCAGAGCACTCGTTTCAGGCCCAGGCCGCCTTCGGCCCATCTCTTCGACCAGAGCACTAGCTCAGGCTCAGGCCAGCTCCGAACAGCCTCTCCGGTCGGAGCGCTAGCGTCAGACCCCGACCGCCTCCACATGGCCTCCACTCGGAAAGCCTGATCTGAGGACCGCCTCCGACTCCGACCCCGTGTCTCCGACCGGGATTCATAGAAAACCATGCTCATCGCTATTCTCCGACTAGGGACCATCCGACCGGGGACGTCCGCTCGGAAAGAACCAGAAGGCGTGCATGAAGCAGTGCTCTGCAGCCACCCTGACACAAAGTATTGCAGGGGCCGATAGAAACTTCCATATGGTAAGCCCCCTCCGCGTGTCTTTGGACACCGATTACGGTATGGGCTCCAGGATCCGCCATACCGAGTGAACATAGCGTGGCTCCTCACATACCACCAGGCATCCATAAGTGTTTGCAGGTACCGGCGTCCATCCTTCCCAAATAAGATATCTCGACCCCCCGTGCACATCTAACATCCTATAGCGACATCGACAGTATTGGGAGGCTTCAACCATTATCCAGTTTTCATCACCGTAGGCAGCAAGGCTTAGAAATATCTGTACTCTCTCCCTCTCACCTGTAAAAGCCATCCCCTTCATCTATAAAAGGGGATGCGCTCCCTCCAACCGGGGGAGATCGACTTCTTCAAGCTCAGACTCACTAGATCGACACCAACCCCTTGCAACCGCAATACCACCCAGTTCCGACCGCGACCCTTCCGGACGGAGCCTTTCGAACCTCTTGTATACTCCCTCCTTTCTCCTTCTCGTTTGTAACCCCACTATAGACTTCAAGCACCTGGGCTCGGGAATAAAGTCACCGACCGACCCACACTGGACGTAGGGCACGTTGCCTGAACCAGTCTAAATCCCGTGTCATTGAGTGCTAGGCCACCTCCAATCACAACGTACAGCAAAACTACAAATATTTACTAGTTGGTCACTTTCTGCACCGACAGTTGGCGCCGTCCGTGGGGAAGACGTTGTAGGTTCAACACCTTTTGGTCATCGGATGGCCCATTTTTCCGCCACTCCCGCCGTGGCGGGCTCCAACGATACGATTCGTTTTGGCTCGCTGGAGTTCCCCGTAGTCTCGCCCACCGGGATGCGGGTTCCACCCGTCTTCGAGCCATTCCGGGCCTTCTGCTTCGGGAGCCTGGACTTCATCGCCGACCGGCTCAGCGTACTCCACCTCCGCGAGGAGGCTCGTGACCCGGCACCCGTCAGAGGAACGTCCTCCATCAACTCCGGGACGTGCGACTTCGATGGCGTGGCATCTGCGCTACATTCCGAGCAAACTCTCTGCTCAAACCCCACTGTAAGTAATATGCGTGCTACTCACTCTTTATTTGCTATCTCTCACTAGTCACCTAGAGGAAATGTACCACCCATGCCACAAACACCATACGATCAGTTCCCCTATGGCCTTGCGTCCTCCGTGGACGCCTACGCTTGGGGGCTTCGAAGGATGCTGGTACCGTCCCCCTCATGTCCGAGTTCGTGGGAGTAGTGGGCTTCGTTCCTGCCATTCCTCACAAACTTCCGAATGATGATGGTGAGAGCGACGGTTCAAGCATCGGTGACGTGGCACCCCGCCACTATCCATCCTGGGAGTGCGCTATGGCGGACACTCCGCGACAACCACCGGTGGTTGTAGAGTCTGTGCAAACTGACACCCCTCTGGACCCACGTGCGGGAGCCCTCACGTCTACGCAAGCACACGCTGAGGAATTATGACAACGACGGCAGAATCAGCCACCGTCTACACCGGTGCCGTCGGTACAGCACGTTGCGCCCCATGTGCCTGGCCTAGCGGGTGGCGCCCAGGGTCGCGCTCGTCAGGTTCAGCACGACATCATGAGCAAAGGGAACGATGTCCCACAATTCGCTCGGGCCGGCCAGAATATCGCTGCTGCAGCAATGCTTCTCCGCGGTGTTCCTGAGCCCGTCGACCCTCAGGAGCGGGCAGTCTACCGGAACCTCCGGGTTCTAGTAGAGGCCATCGCCGTCCAACAGGCGGAAAGCTCCGCATCATGACTCTGACCCTCGCCCTCTCTCCCCACCGGGGGGACCAGGACGCACCAGCCGGATCGATCCGTTCGCTCACCGCCGCAGCCGACAGGCTTGGCTCGGGGAGTGGCAGCCACGCCACGGTCCAACCAGGCGCCTGCTCCACACCGACCACACCAGGACGCTCGTAGCATCGCTAGCAACTGTCGTCGAGCCCGACACAGTAGTGACGTCCGCCATACGGCAGCAGGCGACATGGACCCTGGCCAAATCATCGAGGGAAGCAGAGAAACGTGCCCCAGGCGTGATCGCCGGCTAGATGACTGGAGCCCCAGCCCTGAGGGCCCGGGGCCACGGGCCTTCAGCCAGCGCATCCGGAGAGCGCCGTTTCCGGCCTCCCACCAACATCACCAAATACACCAGGGAGACAAACCTAGGCATTTGGCTTGAAGACTTCCGGCTCGCCTGTCGAGCCAGAGCAGTGGATGATGACTTTTTCATCATCTAATATCTTCCCATTTGCGTAGGGGAGCATGTTCGGGCATGGCTCGAATTTCTTCCACACGACAATATCCGCGACTGGACTAACCTCAAGAGGGTCTTTATTGAGAATTTCCAGGGGACGTACGTCCACCCGGGAAACTCCTAGGACCTCAAGAGCTGCCAGCAGGAGCCCAATGAATCCCTGCGGGATTACATTTGTAGGTTTTCCCAACGTTGCAACTCCCTCCCTGACGTCGTTGACGTAGACGTCATCAGTGCTTTCCTCTCTGGGACAAACTGCGAGTCCCTGATCCACAAGCTTGGCTGCCTAAAACCCTGCACCACCCGTGATCTACTCGACATCGCCACCAACCATGCCTCTGGCGAGGAGGCAATCGAAGCAGTCTTCAGCGGAGGCTAGGACAAAGGCAAGCCCAAGCGCACGGATCCAGACAAAGGCCCCTCCACTCAGAGGGGCAAAAAGAATAGGAAGGATCAGCGCTGGACGGACGACACCACGTTGATCGCCGCAGCTGATCGCGCACCCAGGCAGCCCCAATAGGGACTGCTTGACCACTTCAACAAACTCATGGATGGTCCATGCCCCAATCATACCTATCCCGTCAAACACCTCTACATGGAGTGCGAGCTCCTCAAACGTTTCCTCCGATAGGCCGGCGCGCCAAAGGAGGGGGACGGCAAGGAGCCAGTAGTTAGGAGGGGCGGCACGACAGGCAAGGACAGGACAGTTTCCCTAAACCCGAGGAGTGCATCATGATCTTCGGTGGATCTGATGCCATCTGGTCCAAACGCCAGCACAAGGTATGCTACAGGGAGGCATGCGCCGCCGAAATGGTCGTCCCCTCTTTTCTTAGCTGACCAGAATCCCCAATCACCTTTGATCAGAGGGACCATCCCTCCTACGTCGTGAGACCAGGATGCTACCCGCTCATCGTTGACCCCATTGTTCGCAAGAAGCGCCTCACCAAGGTGCTAATGGACGGGGGCAGCGGTCTCAACATCCTGTACGTCGACACCCTCGATGCCATGCGCATCCCCCGATCAGAGCTCCGCCCGGCGAGCTTCCCCTTCCATGGGGTAATCCTAGGAGCACAGGCATACCCACTCGAACAGATTAATCTGCCCGTCACATTCGGCAGCTGAGCCAACTTCCGCTCGGTGGTCCTCACCTTTGAAGTGGTAGACTTTCTAGGGTCCTACCATGCCATTTTGGGGCGGCCATGCTACGCAAGATTCATGGTGATCCCCAACTACACCTACCTCAAGCTGAAGATGCCAGGACCAAACAGTATCATCATAGTGAGTAGCACCTTTTCACACGCCTTCAAGTGTGACCGCGAGCACTATGAACTCACCACCGTAGTCATCAACTCGTCCGAGCTCCTGCAGCTCGGGGAGTCATCAACCCCTGTAGTCCCAAACTACAACAAACCAACCTCCTCGACGGCCTTCCGCCCGCTCGAGGAAACCAAGGCGGTGGGTATCGACCCCACCAACCCAACCAAGATAGTTCAGGTCGGGACACAGCTTCTAGCCAAATAGGAAAGTGAGCTTGTCGACTTCCTACGCGACAACCGTGATGTCTTCGCATGGCAACCGTCTGACATGCTAGGGATACCCCGGGAGGTCGCTGAGCACGCACTATGCCTTATCCCGGGCTCTAAACCCGCCAAACAACGCATGCGTCGCTTCGACGACGAAAGGCGCAGGGCCATAGGCGAGGAAATCGCCAAACGCCTTGCAGCCGGGTTCATCAGGGAGGTCTTCCATTCCGACCGGCTTGCCAATCCCGTCCTGGTCAGAAAAAGACCAGGAAGTGGAGAATGTGCATAGATTATACTGGACTTAACAAAGCGTGCCCAAAGGATCATTTCCCATTACCACATATAGACCAGATAATTGACTCCACCTCGGGTTGTGAAATCCTCTCCTTTCTGGATGCCTACTCAGGCTATCACCAGATCGCGATGAAAGAGTCCGATCAACTCGCAACCTCGTTCATCACCCTGTATGGTTCGTACTGCTACATAACCATGCCTTTTGGCCGGAAGAACGCCGGTGCCACCTACCAAAGGTGCATGCAGCAATGCTTCACCGACCAAATCGACCCGCTCGACCAGCCTGATCAGGCCGAGCAGCTGAAAGGACCTAGGATGCCACCTAGAGGGGGGGTGAATAGGCATTTCTGAAAATTAACACCTTTAAAAGCGGAAACGATTAGTAAAGGGAGTTTCCAAAATGGAAACTCCAAATAAAGAGTACCACCCCTCACAAGTTAGCCACAGAGTATATAAAAGATACTAAATGAATCTAGGAGCCAACCGCCTACAACCAAAGAGTTAGAACACAATACAATTTAGTTTGGCGCAGGGGCTAATATCGGACATGTCCGGTAGGTATCTCAGCAGAATCAGCAGCCTCCAAAGGTGGAGGCTTGGGGGTATTTATAGCCTCCTTGGAAAACTAGCCGTTTTATAGCCGTTGTAATACCAGACACATCCGGTATGCATACCGGACATGTCCGGTATGACTTACACTATCCCAATGGTAACTAAGTTACAGTGAAGTTGTGAGGTGTTGGAACTCCCGACCCTCAGCAATTTTGAAAACCATGTAACTGAGTTGAAGTTAGTGAGGTGTCGGAACTCCCGATGCAGGTCGGAACTCCCGACCGTCGGAACTCCCGACTTACGTCAGAACTCCTGACCCTCAAGACTTTTGAAAACTAGCCGTTGGCCTCTGGTCATCCATACCAGACACGTCCGGTATGAATATCGGACATGTTCAGTACGACCAGGACAGTGAACCCTCCAAGTCAGTTGAAGTGCGAGACGTCGGAACTCCCGACCCATGCTGGGACTCCCAACCGTCGGAACTCCCGACCTACGTCAGAACTCCCGATGAACCAACCCGAGAACAACAAATTTACAGCTGCTGGAGAAATACCGGACACGTCTGGTATGAATACCAGACATGTCCGGTATTGCCAGACTAGCAAGAAATCAATTAGCTCTTTTGTCGCTCAAATACTCAAAACTCACATGGGTTGGCTTGAGCACTTATGAAACATTATCTATCAATATGATGTATCCCTCTTAATAGTACGTCATACCTATTAAACTCAAGATCAAAGGAAAAATGAATTTATACCACTTGAGATAATTTCTTTTGAATTGATGCCGTCCCTTCCAATCTTCATCAAGTAAGGGTGCTAACAAGTTGATGTTGATCTTTTCACTTGGGCATAGCCATCTTGAGCATGTGACTTGATTCCATTCATCAAATTTGAATAATTCCAAATGTATCATGTCACTTCCATCAAATACTTCATTATAGATTTGATCCTTCACATCAATATGACCATCTTAGCTTGATTAGTACCTCAACTAAATGCAAGTACTTTCTTCTTCACCTTAGCTAGGTTCTTCGGCCGCCAAGCCATCGCTTGCCCTTCACCCTTGCTTAGTACCTCGAAGCATTTCCTTGCTATCTTCACTATCTCAAGCCATCAAGTCACATCTTGTGTTGAATCATCCTTTCATATGTATTGTTATCTTTTTCATTTTAATTTAGCAAGCTTCAAATATAAGACCATTCCATATGCAATCCCTCATGTCTCATTAACCAATAATCACGAGCTTGCTTTCACATAGAACATAGAAATCCCACAATAAATAAGCCTTCACATGAATTCCATTTGCATTGTTGTCTTATGCTTGAACTAGATTGTTTATACAACAACACATCATTTTGGCTTTCATTAAGTACCTGTGAGATAACCTATTACCTGTCCACACTTAGCAAATGGGTTAGTCCTTTAATCACGTTGTCATTCAATCATCCAAAACCTACTAAAGGGCTAGATGATCTTTCAATCTCCCCATTTTTGGTGATTAATGACAACTTGATTAAAGCTTACAAAATGATATAAATATTTAAACTTTTGGGTTCAATGATTTATGAGAGGCTCCCCCTTAATATGTGTTTATGATTATAATTCACAAAATGACCTCAAATGTCAATTGCACATACTAAAACATATAGGAGACTCCCCCTAAATCATTGCATCCATGGGGTGCATGTGTGTGTGACAAAGTGAAATCATGATGCATATGACAAGATATATCACGCAAGAATAAATATAAAGGCATCACATCAAATATTTTCATTCTAGCATGCATAGTTCTTATGAAAATAAATATGACACATATAATTCACACAGCACTCATTACAAATTTTCTCAAGTCCAGAAACCACTGATATGTAGATAAAGACCATGTCTTAAGAGATACATAGATAAAGCATAAGTCTCATCTCTCACATGATACATGTCTATCTCAAATCCAAGATACATCAATGAAGTTCAAAAACAAGAAACTACAGCCTGCAGTACATATCTTTAGGTACAAAGATAAGAAAATGAAACTATCCTAAAGCTTTAATCAGTCTCTCTCCCCCTTTGTTATCTATCACCACAAAGGTCCAACAATGACATACTAAGGACAAAGGGGCTACAAGCTGTCACTAATCTCTGGCATCACTCATCATCATCATCTTCATCTCTCCCAGCATCTTCATCATCAGAGCGGGTAACACCAGCTGGACAAGAACCACCGGCACCAGATGGGTCGTAGCCACCAGAGCCATAGTAGCCGCCACCACCTGTCAGGTCACTCCACCAATCTGTAGCATAGTCGTCTACAATGCTAGGATGTGGCTGAGAGTGAGTAGGCACACTAGCCTAAAGTGGTAGAGTGTTAGGGTGCTCAGGTGCCTGTTGCTGCTGCCTCTGAAGGAACTCAGCATACTCTCTGTCATATCTGGTCTGCTGCTGCTCCTCAGTCTCCTGCTCACTAGCTACCTCATCTGACAGTGGAGACCTAGGAGGATCAAGCTCAAGCCTAGAAGCAATTTGCTTCAAGGTTCGAGTATCCTTCCTCCTAGCCTCCCTCTCCTTTTGCTGCCTGCTCTAGATGTCTTGGCACATCCCAAATATGGAGCTGAAAAGCCTGCGGATATGCGAGGGAGGACTACCATGGTGTGAAGTAAAACGTGAAGGAGCACATGGTGAAGGTGAAGCTTTTGCTGGTGCACCACTCCCAGGTGCATCTGCCTCTGGTGCTGGTGCTGCTCCTCCTGGTCCTGCTGGAGGTAACCCTGTCTCAGGTAGATCTGCAATAATCTTCAGGGCCTTGTGAATCTTATCATACTCGAATGTGTGCCCTGTCACCTGCTCAATCATATGCACGATATAAGGAGCAAAACCACAGCCCTTGAGGGGCCTCTCTCCAACACTCCTGATCTCGGACCAAATAAAATCAAACACGCTGAAGGGCCGAGCATCAGGTGCCATCCTGTGGAGTAGGTTTCTGGACTAATCAGCAATGTTGCCCTTGTCTCCACCCTTGTAGTCAATAGTCTTCCTGAACATCCTATCTAGGTATCTGTAGGTAGGGTGAAGACCTAGAACCTTCCCCACTGCTCCTCTCTCACCACCAAGAGGATACATATATGCGAGCTGCTCAGGAGGTAACACCTGCTCAGTGTGGATCCTGTCCCTCTAGAGATCATCCTCTGAGAAGCCAAGGTGGGCGACAAAAACATCATAGTCAACACTGTACCACTAGCCCTCAAGCATCCAGTGCATCCGCCTCTCATCCTCCTCAACAAACAGAGTAGCATAGAACTGAGCTACTACCTCTGTGTTCCAGTCATGCTGGAACTCCATGATCTCATAAACTCCTGTGCTCTGGCAGATGGCAATGGCATGATCAACTGAGGCCTTCTGCAACTCTCTAATATATTGCTAGTCAATCCACTAAGACCTAGCAATCACTGGGTTCCTAGTGAGAATCACACTGGAGTAGAAATCCAGGTGAAAGGCTGTCTGAAAGTGGTGATTATACTGAACCTTAGGTAAGCCTCTCGGATCAACCCTTCGCTCATCTCTAGCTCTCCTGGTCATACCCTTTCCCCTGTAGTCAACCCTAGGAACATAGGAGGGCATATTGGGCAGACGTGTCTCAAGAAGACCATAATGCATCCCCTGACTAGGCTAGTGCTGAGCTGGAGGAACTGACTCCTCCTCCTCAATCTCCTGCTCCTCATCTGAGCTATCACCATCTGATCCTCTGTCAGTGCTCTTCCTCTTTCTTTCTTCTCTAGACTCCACTCTGAACTCATCAGTGTCTATGTTAGAAGAAGAGCTCCTGGACCCCTCTGCATACTGAGCTGCTGCACTAGAGGTAGCCCTGGTAGACCTCCTACTGGTTGGCTTGAATCTAGGATGCATATCCTGTCTCGCCTTCTTGTACTTCTTAAGTGCTGGATCATGCCTGTGCTTGGACCTCGGCTCCTATCGTCCACTCATGGCTGCTGTCCTATATCCAAAGATTTTCATAGAATTTTAGATACATGCCCATAGCTTATTCTTGAATTGTAATTAGACATAGATTCTTTTATCCAAGGTTTTACAATCACCTTGACACACCATTGTCACAAGGTTTGCAAAACATAGATACAGAAGAAACTATGCCTAATATACAATTCTAGGATAGGATTGAATCAAAGGAAGCAGAGAGCCTGCTCTGCTAGGCCATACCAGACACGTCTGGTAGCATATTGGACAAGTCTGGTATGGGCGACCAGCAACCCTAACCAGGGTTCCTTGATTCAAACCAACACGGATTAATACCAAACTTTGGGCATTGCTTCTACATCACCAATGCAGCATATTGACCAAAGGAATTTCAAAATCATGTATTGACCATGTAGATCGGACGAGGTCCGTGATTAGGGTACCTTGAGAGAAGAGATGAGAAGGCGATGAGAAATCCAAATCCCCGGGTCTTCAATCTTGATGCAAGCCTTCTCCAATGCGATCTCCTTCTCTCCTTTTCCTTGGTGAAATCCTTGGTCGCCCTAGGTGGGAAGAAGGGCGTCGGCTGGTTGGTTTGGAGGAGACAAGTCTGTTTGGGCCGAAGGGGTACGCTCTATTTTTATAGTCTAGCTCATACCGGACACGTCCGGTATACACGGGCTGGCCCAATTTATTCCAAAATGTGTTTTCTCTCTTCCAATCCCCTTTTCTGTTATTTCTTAGTCCAAAAGGTATATAATCTTGATCCAAACCGAGTATCATCACTTTCCTTATCCAATGCCGTAAAATGATTTTCTCTTTTCCAAATATTTGGCATATACAAGATTTTGCTTACTTGAGAGAGAGAGAGAGAGAGTGAGAGATAGTAGATTGTGGACTTAAGAAAGCCATGTCATGTGTGATTAGCCAATCAAACAATCAAGGAGAGCTATAATCATCACATGGCAAGGCTAGGTCACAAAGACCAAGATTCAAATAGTTTTTCAAATTCACACCACCTACACATGCTAGTTATGGGTTTTGAAAAATATCTCTCCTATGTCACACAAATGCACATTCTAACATATAAAGGGCCTTAGATGCACTTACAATGTATGTATGTAAACACATACCTTTGCCTTGAGCCCACAAGAATACCACTAAGAAGATAAATAGCATGATGATCTTTATGTCGACCTCAATTGCCAAATAATCATGCTAGATACATTTTCATCCAAAGAACTACAGAGAATGCTAGATAAATTTGTTAGTCCATAATGGTGCAAAATAGAAATTTAGCTCCCCCTAAATAAGTGCTTCAAGTAATTTGAATGACTTTCTATAAGCACTTTTATTCTATTAAGAAATTTGGAGCCAATTTTCCATTTTAACCATAATCAAATAATTTGCCATATTTAGATTTCGATGAGACATACTCATAAACCACTTAGGAATTGATGAATCACAAGCTTCTGAGTAAGTTAAGGATATATGAAAATATACGAATCAAAGACTCAGTTGTAATTCAAAATGTGTTCTGGTTGCTACAATACCGGACATGTCCGGTAGGTATACCGGACATGTCCGGAATACCCATAACAGAAACACTTACTTTTTGTCCTTGACCATACCGGACATGTCCGATAGTAATACCGGACACGTCCGATAGGTGTAGGACAGAACCAATTAATTCGCTGCTTGTGATTCTTCGTTTGGCTCTATTATTTATTGTATACTTGCATCTCAACAAATGAATTTCTTTACTAGAGAGCCGTTAAAAGCATCATATGGCAAAGTAAAATTCTTTTTAATTGAATCTTATTAGCCACTTTCATTATTTCACAAATGTACCTATTAGTGAACTATAGAACATGAAACGAACAAAGTGGCTATCCTATAAGATTTAGATACTTGTTACCAATGGTGAGGATAAAATATATGATATGTTTATTGAATTATTTTTAGGTCAACCATATAAGGGATTATGATAAGAATTGGTTGATAGATTGAGTGAATATTGTCAAATTGCTTGCTCAAACACCCCGAGACCTTCATCTCATCACCAAGTACCTACAACATTAACCTAAGCACACTTTGATACCCAACTCTTGTTGGGTCCTTTTGAGTTAGTCAACAAGTGCTTAGGCACCCAAATGGCTTTAGCACTAGTTTGTGGTGAACACATCACCTTACTAGCGCTAACTCTATTTATGGTCTTCCTAAGCATATCATTATAAACAAATGTGTTTGGCTTAGGAGTTTTACCATTTGGGCATTCATAGCTTAGATGCCCCTTTCTTCTACAAGCATAGCATATGCGGCCTTTGTGTGCTCTATGCTTGCTTTGCTTGTATGGACATCTATCAACCTTGTGGCCCATCTCATTGCACCCATAGCATCTTCTAGTTGCAACTTGGGCATCCTTTCTTGCCTCTTTGTACATTGGACATTTCTTGGTAGGATGCCCCAATTTCTTGCTCATGAGACAAGCACTTTGTCCATGACTCTTCATTTGCTTGGCCTCCTTGGTAGAAGCCTTTTGATTGGCGGCTTCAACCTTGTCGGCCCAACTCTTGTGTGGACACATAGCCCACTCATGTCCATACAATCCACAACCATAGCACATCCTTTTTCCATGTTTCTTGCTCTTGGTTGTGTTGGCCTTGCTTGAGATGTGATTCTTTTGTTGGGCTTTGGAGGAAGCAAGGTTTGAACCCTTCTCAAGCTTCTTCACCATGTTATCACGGTTATCTTCAGAAGGTTGTGCTTTCTCCTTACCCTTCAACCAAATCACATCTTTCTTTAATCTTTGCACTTCTTCTTTGAGCTCTATGTTTTCTATAAGATTTGGCTCAATCGAAGATTGGCTTGCTTGAGGAGCACATTCATTAGTACAAGAAATATTTAATTGAGATGGTGTACTAGTGAGCGGATGTGTGAGAGGTTGAGAAAATTTTACCGATGTAATCACAACCTCATGAGCCACCTAGACCATGATGCTTGATTCTACTACTTCCTCATGAGAGCACTTTAGATGAACATAATTTGCTTGTAGCATATTATACTTGCTTGATAGTTCATCTAGCCTTGCCTTGAGCTCGAAGTTTTCCTTCTCTAGTTGTGAAACACTAGAAGAGGAGTTAGTAACTAAAGCATACTCAATTGACAATTTTTCATACCTTTCATTTATTGCCTTTAGCTCTTGCAATTTGGAGATGAGAAACTTTTCTTGATTTTGAAGCGATTGCTCTTGCTTCTCTATCTCTTCTTCAAGCTCATCATTCTTTTCAACTATCTTCATGATGATGAACTTGTCTTTATGGTTGAGATGATCAAGGTTGTAGTTGTCTTCAACTTCAACATCACTCTCTTCTTGATCATCCATTTGAGCCTTCTCCTTTTCTTGATCTTTCTTGTTACTCTTCTTCTTGCTTTTCTTGGCCATGAGACACAAGTGATGAGTATCATGAGATACTGAGATTGACTCATCACTTGGTTGCCACCAAGCTTGAGCATCGCTGCAAACAGCTGCTTGCTACTCTTCTGCCTCGGACATACTGGACACGTCCGGTATGTGCAGGCAGACAATAAGTCATGTGCTGCTTGCACTTCTTGCTCTGGCTCGGCGCTCTTGAGGTCTTGTGAGGCTTCTTCGCTGCATGATGACACAATGGACATACTTTCCATTGACTCGATCTCAAGTGCATCATTACATTTGGATTTTCCATATGAATCAAAAAGTCTAGTCCAAATGAGATGAGCACTCTCCGGAGGTGGTTGTCCATTGAAGATTGCCTCATCTTGAACCTCTACACTCAATGTACTCAAAATAATATTAATAGCTTGAGCATTGAGTTGCACGCATATCTCTTCCTCTTTTGACAAATTTTTGTAGTTGCTATGCTTGCATCCACAATATGCTCAACAAGAGGACTAATATCTCTAAAAGCATTGAGTACATGTATTGACCAAGTTAGAAAGTTTGAACCATCATTTTGGAGAAGCACCGGCTCCAACTAGATAGGCGTCGACATCCTTTTCTCATGTCGATGAAGCTTTAGGTGAGAACCTCGCTCCGATACCAATTGAAAGGACCTAGGATGCCGCCTAGAGGGGGGTGAATAGGCGTTTCTGAAAATTAACACATTTAAAAGCGGAAACGATTAGTAAAGGGAGTTTCCAAAATGAAAACTCCAAATAAAGAGTACCACCCCTCACAAGTTAGCCACAGAGTATATAAAAGATACTAAATGAATCTAGGAGCCAAACGCCTACAACCAAAGAGTTAGAACACAATACAATTCAGTTTGGCGCAGGGGCTAATACCGGACGTGTCCGGTATTCACGACTTCAGTGGAATAGCCCCTAACTTGCTCCTTTTAATTTCTATCTTCAATCCAAACTGTAGGAAACTATTAGAGATAGTAAAATACACAGAGAACCTACAGAATAGCTAGAGCAACACAAATATCAAATGAAATGCGAATTAAGACACGATATTTGTTTTATCGAAGTTTGAACTCGTTCGAGTCCTACTCTCCGTTGAGGGGCTGCGGGCAACCCAGCGAAGGTTAGCCCTAGAGGGTACCATGAAGGTCACTCTAGCCAGAGTCTTTTCCAACTCCTTTTCCTCCTTCCACTAAATGATTCCGAGGCGGCGGAATTGACCGTTACAAACTTTCCGAAGCAACCACAATCTCTCGGTTGCTCTCTGGCGACGCCTAGCCGTCTAGGACCAAAGAGTCCAAGAGTAACAAATGCGAATCACGAGATTGACAATATGCACAAGTGCTCAAGTGGTGGCTTGCTCTCTTTTTCAAATTCTCTCTTAACCCACAAATTGATTTTGCAATTTGGATCACACACTCACTAAGAGAGGGTTTCGGAGAGTTGGCACGGCTCAAAAACGTGTGTCTATCTCAGCAGAATCAGCAGCCTCCAAAGGTGGAGGCTTGGGGGTATTTATAGCCCCCTTGGAAAACTAGCCGTTTTATAGCCGTTGCAATACCGGACACGTCCGGTATGCATACCGGACACGTCCGGTATGACTTACACTATCCCAATGGTAACTAAGTTACAGTGAAGTTGTGAGGTGTCAGAACTCTCGATGAATGCCAGAACTCCTGACCCTCAGCAATTTTGAAAACCATGTAACTGAGTTGAAGTTAGTGAGGTGTTGGAACTCCCAACGCAGGCCAGAACTCCCGACCGTCGGAACTCCTGACTTACGTCGGAACTCCTGACCCTCAAGACTTTTGAAAACTAGCCGTTGGCCTCTGGTCATCCATACCGAACACGTCCGGTATGAATACCGGACACGTCCGGTATGACCAGGACAGTGAACCATCCAAGTCAGTTGAAGTGCGACACGTCGGAACTCCCGACGAACTAACCCGAGAACAACAAATTTACAGCTGCTGGACAAATACCGGACACGTCCATGTCCGGTATTGCCAGACCAGTAAGAAATCAGTTAGCTCTTTTGTCGCTCAAATACTCAAAACTCACATGGGTTGGCTTGAGCACTTATGAAACATTATCTATCAATATGATGCATCCCTCTTAATAGTACGGCATACCTATTAAACTCAAGATCAAAGGAAAAATGAATTTATACCACTTGAGTTGATTTCTTTTGAATTGATGTCGTCCCTTCCAATCTTCATCAAGTAAGGGTGCTAACAAGTTGATGTTGATCTTTTCACTTGAGCATAGCCATCTTGAGCATGTGACTTGATTCCATTCATCAAATTTGAATAATCCCAAATGTATCAAGTCACTTCCATCAAATACTTCATTATAGATTTGATCCTTCACATCAATATGACCATCTTAGCTTGATTAGTACCTCAACTAAATACAAGTACTTTCTTCTTCACCCTAGCTAGGTTCTTCGGCCGCCAAGCTGTCGCTTGCCCTTCACCCTTGCTTAGTACCTCGAAGCATTTCCTTGCTATCTTCACCATCTCAAGCCATCAAGTCACATCTTGTGTTGAATCATCCATTCATATGTATTGTTATCTTTTTCATTTTAATTTAGCAAGCTTCAAATATGAGACCGTTCCATATGCAATCCGTCATGTCTCATTAACCAATAATCACGAGCTTGCTTTCACATAGAACATGGAAATCCTACAATAAATAAGCCTTCACATGAATTCCATTTGCATTATTGTCTTGTGCTTGAACTAGATTGTTTATACAACAACACATCATTTTGGCTTTCATTAAGTACCTGTGAGATAACCTATTACCTGTCCACACTTAGCAAACGGGTTAGTCCTTTAATCACGTTGTCATTCAATCGTCCAAAACCTACTAAAGGGCTAGATGCACTTTCAGCGGCCAAAACCAACGATCACCGTCTATGTTGATGACATAGTGGTCAAAACGACTCAAGCTTGCGACCTGATCGCAAACTTGGCTACGATGCTCACGAACCTCCAAAGGTTCAACATCAAGCTGAATCCCGAAAAGTGTGTTTTCGGGGTTCCAAAGGGAAAACTACTGGGATACATTGTATCCGAGCGTGGCATCGAAGCCAACCCCGAAAAGATCACGACCATCTCCAATATAGGCCCCATATGCAACATCAAGGGCGTGCAGAGACTCACCGGTTGCCTAGCTACCTTAAGCCGCTTTATCTCCCGGCTCGGTGAACGGGGGATGCCGCTCTACAAGCTCCTCAAAAAGACAGACGCCTTTGTCTAGACTGAGGAGGCCTAGCAGGCTCTCGAAAGCCTCAAAATGTTCCTAATGTCGACCCCAATCCTCGTCGCTCCCAAGCAGGGAGAATCCCTCCTCCTCTATGTCATGGCAAGTAACCATGTGGTGAGCGCCGCCCTAGTCGTAGAGAGGGAGGAACCGGGACACCAGCTCAAAGTGTAGCAACCCGTATACTTCGTAGGAGAAGTGCTTACCGACCCCAAGGTCTGGTACCCCCAGGTGCAGAAACTCATGTACGCTGTGTTAATGGCCACCAGGAAGCTCCTACACTACTTCACTGACCACGAAGTCATAGTCGTCACTTCATACCCACTCGGAGACATCATCCGCAATCATGACGCCACAAGATGAATCTCTAAGTGGGCCCTTGAACTCATGGGCCATGACATCAGGTATACCCCCCGCACCACGATTAAGTCTCAGGCTCTCGTGGACTTTGTCACTGAATGGATGGAGGTCTAGCTACCGGCCCAGGACGTCTCCCACGAGTACTGGACAATATACTTCGATGGGTTCGTAATGGCGCCCGGCTCGAGGGCTAGAGTGGTTCTGATCTCCTCAGATGGGAGTAGGCTCTGCTACGTCATTCGTCTCCACTTTTCAGCTTCAAACAACACCGTAGAATACGAGGCCCTTATCAATGGACTACGCATCACCATCGAGCTCGGCGCTACGCGACTCTACGTCCGTGGTGACTCGGAACTAGTCATTGATCAGGTCATGAAGGAATCCTCCTGCAAAAGTCCCCTCATGATAGCATACTACCAAGAGGTGCGTAAGCTCGTGGACAAATTCTAGGGAATCGAACTGCGTCACGTCCCTCGAAGGGACAACGCCGCTGCCGATTTCCTTGCAAAACTGGCCGCCAGGCGAGATCCACCCCCGAGCGGAGTCTTTGTCAACGACGCCCACGAGCCATCTACCTGTATCCTAGAAGGTCTGACCCAGACACACCTCGACAGCCAACCGGCGCTCGGGGGCTCTGACCCCAGTACCTCTATAACGACATCACCCGCGGACGTCGCTGTATTGGCACTCGATCAAACCGATTGGCGAGCACCGCTACTCGCCTACCTCCTTGAGGAGGTTCTCCCACCTGAAAGAACCGAAGCCTGACAAATCGCTCGATGCACCAAGACCTTCGTCGTGCTCGGTAACGAACTCTACAAACAGAGTCCGTTAGGAGTACTCATGAAGTGCGTCCTCACCAGCCGAGGAAAACAGATCCTCCTCGAGGTCCATTCCGGGATCTACGGGCATCATGCGGCCCCAAGGTCCCTGGTCAGAAAAACCTTTTGCCAAGGTTTTTACTGGCCCACCGCACTATGAGATGTAGAGGAGGTCATCCGTAGGTGCGAAGGATGCCAGTTCTACGCTCGGCAAACCTATTTGCCAGCACAAGAGCTCCAAACCATCCCAATCACCTGGCCATTCGTGGTCTGGGGCCTCGACATGGTAGGACCTCTCAAGAAAGGTCTAGGCAGTTTTACTCACCTACTCATAGCAGTCAACAAGTTTACCAAATGGATAGAGGCCAAGCCCATCACCAATCTCCGCTCGGAAGAGGCGGTCAAATTCTTCCTTGACATCATCTACCGATTCGGCGTTCCTAACTGTATTATCACTGACCACGGGACTAACTTCACCGGGAAGAAGTTCCAAGACTTCAGCAATAGAGATGGCATCATAATCGATTGGGCTTTGGTCGGACATCCATGAACTAACGGTCAGGTCGAACGCGCCAACGGCATGGTCCTCCAAGGACTCAAAACATGCATCTTCGATCGACTCAACAAACACACCGGGCGCTGGGTTGCAGAGGTCCCAGCGATCCTCTGGAGCCTAAGAACGACCCTAAACCGATCCACGGGATTCACACCTTTCTTCCTGGCCTATGGAGCAAAAGCTGTGTTGCCCTCCGACCTTGACCACGGTGCACTGAGAGCAAAAGCTTTTGACCGTGACCGAGCCTCGGCAGCTCAACAAGACGCAGTCGACCTGCTCAAAGAGGCCCATGAGACAATCATCATCCGCTCCGCTCGCTATCAATAGATCCTCCACAGGTACCACAAAAGGAAGATTAGAGAAAGGATTCTTGAAGTCAGTGATCTCGTGCTACGAAGGACCCAATCAACAAAGGAAAAACACAAGCTCTCTTCACCCTAGGAAGGACCCTATATGGTAACCGAAGTAATTCGACCAGGCACCTATCGACTGGAGGACAACAACAGCAATGTTCTCAACAACACTTGGAACATTGAACAACTACGTTGTTTTTCCCTTAGAAACCGGTCTAAAAAAGCACATGCTCCTGTAAGAGCGCCCCCGCCCGAACGCTTTCAACCCGGGTCGCTCGGGGGCTCCATAAATATACAAATATTGAGTACTACCTCTTTGTTTTGTTTACTGCTATATGGAAAATTCCTTCCTACCCTAAAAAGGGGGTAGTTCATTCCTATGTTTGACCTTACATAACTTTGCTTTAAAATATTTTGACTGATTGCACCCCGCCTTTTCCTACGGCTACAACCGACCGAGCCTCGCGGGCCACGCCCCGGGCTCGCAAAGTTGTGACCTACGGAACAAATGGGCAGGTACGAAATAGAAAGAAATTTAAAACAAAATTATGCTAAGAGAGAACTAAGGAACGAAAGGGAACAACCTTACCCAAACGGAGCAACTCCATCATAGAAAACAAAATACCATTATAAACTGTTAAGCACACGAACGTTTTATACGGGGGCTTCCCCCACAAATTTAAAAACTATCCACTTCCACTAAACTACTATTATTTTTACATGCTACTAGGGTGGCCTGGCGACATCCGACGACGGTGCAACCGACGAAGGCTCGAGCTGCTCACTTCCCGACGACGCGGCATCCGGCTCATCCAAGACTAGGGAGACATTCACCTCCAGTCTGACATCATGCTCCGGGTTTGCAAAAGGAACCGTAAGTCCTCCCCCTCGCTCACTCTTCCTCTCACTTAGGAACCGCCGCAGCGTACAGGCACTCTCGGTGAGAAAGAAGAAGGAAGAGCAAGGAATCTTCGCCAGAAGAGATCACCAGACCTCCCTGAGTCGATCGAGTCACCCAGGAGAGATCAACCAGCCTCCTGAGTCGATCGATTCACTTAGGATAAGCACCTGAGATATAGGTAGGAAGCCAAGGGGTGCCCCATGCGGGCCATGCCGACTCCATCTTGAATGACGAGCATGGGTCCTGGTTGGACATTTCCGACTGAAGCTCTCCGAACCCCATCTCTCAGGTCATCAAGGTAAGCATGTGTTCATTAAATACAAAACTGTTTACGCGAGGGCTAACCCATGATTGACAAGCGTAGGTCCCGGATGGACGTTTCTGACTGGAGCCCGACGGACCCCGTTGCTCCAGTCTTCAAGGTAAAACACCATCAAAGCCCCCCCTATTTCATTACAAATCATTCATACATCCATACGCGTATTTATCTCATATGCCTGAACCCCCCGGACGGTTAGGGCATGAACCGCCTGGGGGCTCGGGAACTAAGCATCGCACGTGCAGCGAAATGCACCAAAATGCTCCGTGTTGCGCCATGAAGCAGTGGCTTGCCTCATTCGACATGAGCAACCAAACTGAGCCAGGGGAGAAAACCGTAGATGAGCACCGTGCGGCCTTCGCTCGGTCTAGCAAACCGGGTCATCTCAAACATCTCGTTCGATCCTGAACCTCTCGCCAAGCCCACAGAATCTCCATCGATGGAGAGGCCGTCAGGCCATCTGGGTCGGTCTATGGAACGACCTAGGCATCTGCCGGGCTGTAGGTAAAGGAGTAGTGGAATGGCACAAGAGGGCTATGCCGACCCCACCACGAACAACGGACTCGGATTCCACTCGATCACACCCGTTAGCGAGCTCACCGAGCTAGTCTTCGAGCCCGAGCGATCGGGACAAGCGATGAAACTCAGCCCCTCCAGTTGTGAGGAACTGGATGGGGTAGCGCAAAAACGACTCATAGCCCCCACGAAGGCCTGACAAGGCTCGGGGGTTTAAACACCATGGGACCGCGACTCCGAATTCACGTCGACGGGATAGCCGACATCTGGCTACGGCTTAGGTCCGCGACTCCTTCATTCACGTCGACGGGATAGGCGACATCCGGCTACAGCTTGGGTCCATGACTCCTTAACTCGCATCGACGGGATAGGCGACATCCGGCTATGGCTTGGGTCCGTGACTTCTTAACTCGCGTCGACGGGATAGGCGACATCCGGCTACGGCTTGGGACCACGACTCCTTAACTCGCATCGATGGGATAGGCGACATCCGGCTACGGCTTGGGACCGTGACTCCTTAACTCGCGTAACAGCTTCAGACGGCTTCACTAACTAAAACTAACTCTTTCGATCCACGGCGAGCACCGACGCCTGGGTCTACTCGCGACTCCACCTTACTCGATCCCACGACGCGCACCGATGCCAAAGATCGAACTCTGTTGCATCCAAAACTAAGTTATTTCCGTTCATGGCGCGCACCGACACCAGGGCTTGTTTCAAAAACTAAAACTTCCTCGTCCGATCCTCGATGCGCACCGACACCAGGATCATTAAGTTCTGTCTCAATCCAATCCCCACGCTTAAAAACACCTCGGCTGCACAACGACGCCATGGTTAAACAAAATTCCATCTCAAACTAAAAAACATGCATACACGCCTGCTGAGACAGCACCCCCAACCGGTTTAGCCCGAACCACCTGGGGCTCGGGGGCTACACCCGCGGGTGCGCTCGCGCGCACCCGCCGACAAGACAAAAACCCCCTAGACGATTCTGTCTGAATCGCCCGGGGGCTCGGGAGCTCCTGTCGGGTTCATAAACCTGGGGTCCCTCAAGGACCGGCTTCCACACCAGGGCTCAGCCTAGAAGAACGGCCTTTTCTTCTTCTGGACCGGCCCAAGAATCTGAACTCAATAGATCGGAGCACTCGCTTCAACCCCAGGCCGCCTTCGGCCCATCTCTCCGACCGGAGCACTAGCTCAGGCTCAGGCCAGCTCCGAATGGCCTCTCCGATCGGAGCGCTAGCGTCAGACCCCGGCCACCTCCACATGGCCTCCACTCAGAAAGCCTGATCCGAGGACCGCCTCCGACTCCGACCCCGTGTCTCCGACCGAGATTCATAGAAAACCATGCTCATCGCTATTCTCTGACTGGGGACCATCCGACCGGGGACGCCCGCTCGGAAAGAACCAGAAGGCGTGCGAAGAAAGGCAAGGCATGGCTCACAAGTCAAAACCACTGTACCAGGGACCATACCCTGCACGAAGTAGTGCTCTGCAGCCACCCTGACACAAAGTATTATAGGGGCCGATAGAAACTCCCATATGGTAAGCCCCCTCCGCGTGTCTCTGGACACCGATTGCGGTATGGGCTCTAGGATCCGCCATACCGAGTGAACATAGCGTGGCTCCTCACATACCACCAGGCATCCATAAGTGTTTACAGGTACCGACGTCCATCCTTCCCAAAGAAGATATCTCGACCCCCTGTGCACATCTAACATCCTACAGCGACATCGACAGTATTGGGAGGCTTCAACCATTATCCAGTTTTCATCACCGTAGGCAGCAAGGCTTAGAAATATCTGTACTCTCTCCCTCTCACCTGTAAAAGATATCACCTTCATCTATAAAAGGGGATGCGCTCCCTCCAACCGGGGGAAATTGACTTCTTCAAGCTCAGACTCACTAGATCGACACCAACCCCTTGCAACCGTAGTACCACCCAGTTCCGACCGTGACCCTTTCGGTCGGAGCCTTCCGAACCTCTTGTATACCCCCTCCTTTCTTCTTCTCGTTTGTAACCCCACTATAGACTTCGAGCACCTGAGCTCGGGAATAAAGTCACCGACCGACCTACACTGGACGTAGGGCACGTTGCCTGAACCAGTCTAAATCCCGTGTCATTGAGTGCTAGGCCACCTCCGATCATAACGTACAACAAAACTACAAATATTTATTAGTTGGTCACTTTCTGCACCGACAGTATTTTTCATTAATAGTTTGATTTTCTAGTTGTCAATTTTAGTTCAATTTTCTGGTAATTTAAGTTTTAGTTTTTTTCCATTTAGTCTAACTCTAGTTTTCACTTATGTTGACTTCAGTTGTATTTTCTAGTTGTTAATTTTAGTTTTAATATCTAGTAATTTTAGTTTCATTATTATGTTTCAGTTATTTATTCTTTATTGTGTCTACTTTAGTTTTTAGTTTCTAATTGTCAATTTCAATTATATTTTCTGATTATCAATTTCTGTTTCTAGTAGCTGTTTCAGTTTCCCTCCTAAATCATGCATATTAATGGCCCCGTGCGGCTTACCCCATATTCGGCTTGTTCGGTTTCTTTTTTCAGTCAGAACAGTGTTTTCCTCTCACAACAATTCAGTCAGAACAGTGTTTTCAGCCAGTTTCAGCCAAAATTCTGCCAGCCGAACGGAGCCATTAACTGTTCTTCAACATTTCCTGCTTTTAAATATTTCATTTTTGTTTCCTATTTATTTTAGTTCCAGTTTAATGAGTTATGAGTATATTTTATTTTTTCCTTTTATGTTCGAATGCCTTTCTAAATCCTACATATTAGTTCTATAATAACTTGCCTCCCCTAAGTTGGCAGCTTATGCAATGATTCTTTTAATAATTTGCCCCTCAAGGTTTAGCTTGTCTTATTTTGGGCCGCTACTCTTGTCTTAATAAATACCCCTCCAATTGCCAGCTAGTCATGTTTCTTGACTCATATAGTGGGTTATATAATAACTTGCCCCTCTAGTCGACAGCTTATACAATGCTTATTCTAATAATTTGCTCTCAGGTTGTAGCTTTTCTTGTTTTGTGCCCTACCCTTGTTTTTTAATAAATGGTCCTAGTTGACAGCAAGTTATGTTTCTTGGCTTTTGTAATGTGTTGTATAATAACTTGCTCCTAGTTGCCAGTTTATGCAATACTTGTTTTAATAATTTGTCCCTCGAAGTTGCAGCTTGTCTTATTTTGAGCCGCTATTCTCTTTAAGGGTCAGTATATTTATGTAAATACTATATAACAATTTTATTATATTCCTATGTAAGAATCGATATGCAGAGTATGTAGCAACTTCATTGTATTTTTTACTAAGAACTTTATTATTACGTGGTAGCAACTCTTTTAATAAATCTACTAGCACTATTTACGCATAAGTTGCTACTAAAATAAAATCTACTAGTTTTGTTTACTCGTCATGTAGAACACTCGTGCAGACGGAATTGAAAACGAATACACCGTTCAGAAGTGGTAATAATTCAAAGAAAACATATTTTTTTGTTTGCTGTCAACTTGCATGCACGTGAGCTTGCACTTGCATGCATGGATCGAATGAAAAAGGAGGCAGGGGGAGTGGGAGTGGGTCCCATCGACAGATATCAGGCGCTCAGATGGATATCAGGCGCACAGATGAGGTCGCGCGCTCGCCGTGCAGCGCTATAACTGCGTCCTTTCGGAAGATGAATATGATGACCTTGTGTGTTATAATAATATAATATCTCATCCGACAAATCAAGTTCAAAAGGAAAAAAAACACAAATGAAAGGGAAAAAGGAATAAACAAAAGTAAAAAATAAAAGCATTTTTTTGGAACTTAATGGTCGCGGGATCCTAAAAAAATTCTTATCAGACTCGCCCTTAGAAAAAAAAAATCTTGATTTTATTGTCTTATCAGAAATTAGAAGGGACAAGATTGCTCACAATTATCCTTTCTCAAAAACCTATGTGGAGGAAATGATTTTTTGTGGCATGTTAATGGGTATAAACTTACTCACTTCTAATACAAGGAAAAGGAAGAAGGTGAGTATTTGTTAAATTTAATTACGGAATAACGTTGATGGTTTTCAATGGCTATTAGTTTCGGTATATGGTGATGCACCGGAGGAACACAAAGGAGACTTTCTTGACTAATGTAGCTGGCTTACGTGCTGAGGTCGTGTTTGGTTGAGCTGTGATTTTTGAAAAAACTGCTGTAGCTAGTGATTTTTGGAAAAACTACTGTGAGATATGAGCTGTGAGCAAAGCCAAAAGCTGTTTGGTTGAACAGTTGTAGCTTTCTAAAAAGCTCCTCTCACTCACGAGCAGACCCCACACGTCATAGACAACAAGCATCTTCTTCTTCCTCTCCCACGTCCTGGAAGAGGCCACCGCCGGCCTGGGAATGCACTAGCTGGAGGGTGTCGCCGCCGGCAATCACGCTAGCTGGAGGGGCCTGCTGCACCTGGGAGCTCGGAGCTCGGAGCTGGGGAAGCCGAAGACGAACCTGTTGCAACCGGTGGTGACCACCGAGTTCACGATCTTGGAGCTGGCTTGCAGCCGGCCCGGCTCGTGTCGAGCCACGAGCTTGCGCTCCCACAGGTCATAGATCCACCGGAGCTACAACATATAAGGCCTTGGGCCTTACTCAATCCAAAAGACTAGCCTAATAGGTGGGGGTTTCTTTCGCCTTATATGTTGTGTTCCCCCACCATCGCTATACGATGTGGGACTAAACCACAACAATCTCCCCCTTAGTCACACATCGGGGTGCCCCCGCCATACGTGACGCTCGAGATTTTTTTTATTGGGTTTAGCTTTTCTGACCTCGGGTACCGGCTCTAATACCAATTGTTGGGGGTAAACCCGATAAAAAATCTTGAGCGTCACATATGGCGGGGGCACCCCGATGTGTGACTAAGGGGGAGATTGTTGGGGTTTAGTCCCACATCGTGTAGCGATGGTGGGGGAGCACAACATATAAGGCGGAAGAAGCCTCCACCTATCAGGCTAGTCTTTTGGGTGAAGTAAGGCCCAAGGCCTATGTTGTCAGCTCCGGTGGACCTGGGACCTGTGGGAGCGCAGGCTCCTAGTAACGAGCCGGGCCGGCTGTAAGCCAGCTCCAAGATCGTGAACTCGGTGGTCACCACCGGTTCCAACAATTGGTGTCAGAGCCCATGGTCAGAAAAGCTAAACCCGATAAAAAAAATCTCGAGCGTCACATATGGCGGGGGCACCCTGATGTGTGACTAAGGGGGAGATTGTTGGGGTTTAGTCCCACATCATGTAGCGATGGTGAGGGAGCACAACATATAAGGCGGAAGGAGCCCCCACTTATCAGGCTAGTCTTTTGGGTTGGGAAGGCCCAATGCCTTATATGTTGTAGCTCCAGTGGACCTGGGACCTGTGGGAGCGCAGGCTCGTGGTAACGAGCCGGGCCGGCTGTAAGCCAGCTCCAAGATCGTGAACTCGGTGGTTACCACCGGTTCTAACAATTGGTATCAATTGTTGGGGTTTAGTCCCACATCATGTAGCGATGGTGAGGGAGCACAACATATAAGGCGGAAGGAGCCCCTACTTATCAGACTAGTCTTTTGGGTTGAGAAGGCCCAAGGCCTTATATGTTGTAGCTCCGGTGGACCAGAGACCTGTGGGAGCGCAGACTCGTGGTAACGAGCCGGGCCGGCTGCAAGCCAGCTCCAAGATCGTGAACTCAGTGGTCACCACCGGTTCCAACAGAACCGCCAACTCGGAGCTGCGCTGCCATCAGATCTAAGGAGGAGTTGGGCGGCTGGAGAGGGAAGGGTCGCGAGGGTCGCGGGGGAGGGAGGGGCCACGGGGGTCGCTGGGGAGGGAGGAGTTGCGGCCAGGCCATGCCCGCCACCGCGGTAGGGGCTAGGGCCGCGCCTTGCCGTGGGAAGCCAGAGAGGGAGGGTACGGAAGGGGTTGCCGGAGCATGGGAGGTGTCGCGGAGTCGTCGGAGCGCCACCAGTCCGGAGAGGGAGTGTCCATAGGGGGTCTTCGAAGAGGGAGAGGCCGTGCGGGGGGCGCCGGAGAGGGAGAGGCCGCGTCATGACCGACGCCGGGGCAGGGGGGCTTGAGCCGCGCCTCGCCGCGGGAAGCTAGATCTGCAGGGGGCCGCCGGAGAGGGAGAGGCAGCGGAGGTCGCCGGAGCGCTGCCATCGGCCGAAGAGGGAGCCGCGTTGGCCTGGGAAGGCGAAGGAGCGCCGACGGCGGCCAAGAGGATAGCACGAGGGAGCGATACCGCGGTCGTGGTTTCTCATGTCATCGAAGAAAGAGACGGATAAAAACAAACCGGTACCAACATAATAAGTGGCAGGTGGATATATATATATATATATATATTTACCCAAAAGCAGCTGAAAAGCAGAGGGGAAGGTGCTTTCAATTTTGTACTAAGCAAAAGCAGATTTCGATGGCTTTTGAGCCATTAGGTTGAGCTTTTGTCTTTTATAGGCAAAAGACATGACCAAAAACCCAACCTAAAGAAACCTTACATGGTAACTTAAATATTATAAAGAGCCCACACGGAAAGAATAACTCAAATTACAATGATAGCTGGCCTTAGGTCGATAGAATTTTAGTCTAAACAAACTAGGATTTGGAGTTCAATCGCGCTTAGCTAGAGATATTTCTGATCACACGTCCATAAAGTGGATCTCCCCTTCCATTTGAGTTGGGGTGTCTACTTACTGATGATTTTTTATATGGTTAAGGAGGTGTGGATAAGTGTGCCCCTAAGAATGATTTTAAGATTAAAACTAAACGCCTTCGCCAGTACTAAATATATATCAGTGGTGCCTACAATAAAAAGTTTTCATGACGGGCCAAAAACTTGCATGAGATAAGATTTCTTCATCAATTGTGGACGCACAAGCAAAAACATCCAGCTTTCTATTGGTCGGAATTGGCCAGCTGGGTCGAGAAACAGCTTCTACGGGTCAAACATGGCGAATTTACGGTAAATATTTTTATTTACAAGTGGAAACACACGGGCGTCTGCGTGTTCCGTCCAGATGTTCCCGGGCCTGCGCAAGACCCAACAAGCCTCCTCCGCTCAACCTTAACCTTCAGTACGACACGGTTTCTCCAAAAAAGAAAAAAAAATACAACGATATTTTCTTTCCTTAGTGCCGCACGCATGCGACCATCGCGGGCGCATCTACCGCGCCGCTCGCCCGCCGCTGGCCTTCTCCAACGCGGCGGCCTTCCCGTCTGGACGCCGCACACCCACTTTGCCTTGCTGCTGCCGCGTACCCATCCCATCGCCGCTCGCTCCCGCTCGTCGCACGGGCTATCCACCCCGCTGGGCCAGGCCCAGTGCTGCCAGAGATGGTGATGGCGGTGGTGCTCGTGCACCGCCGGCTCCGACCCCGACGGCTAGAATCGCCCGGTCCCGGCCTCGCACATATTGCAAGCGCATATTTCAAGTGTTTCAGATGTTTCATAGGTATGTTTCAAGTGTTTAATGCGGATGTTGCAAACGTAGATCGGGATGTTGCATATGTTGCAATGGTTGTATACGTATATTGCAAGTGTCTGTTCCCAATGTTTTATCTGTTTTTTCAGATGTATGTTGCAAATGTATTTATCTGGACGTTGCATATGTTTTACACATTTGTCGCAAGTGTTTTATCTAGAGGTTGCATATGTTTGCAATTGTTTTTTAAGTGTTTTTGCAAGTGTTTCAGACGCATATTTCGAATGTTTCAGCTGTTTCATACGTATGTTGCAAATGTTTCATCTGGATATTTCAAAAGTAGATCGGAAGTGTTGTTCATGTTGGAAGTGGACTTTGGACACAAATCTCATGCACGACCAAAACTGGAATTCCACTAAATTTCAGGTGGGTGGGCTCACTTCAACGTGGGAACATACAAGTGTTACAACCACCGGCCCAATCATTAAAAGAAAATAACCATCGGCCCAACTAGCCCAAATCTGTTTGTACGGGATGCGGCGTTCCGGGCTTCTGGCTGTGGCGGCTGCTCAACTGCCCGTTCCATTCGACGGCGCGTTGCTTCTCCACCGGCGGAGACAGAGCGGGGGAGTGCGCGACGCGAGGGCTTGAGAGAAAACGGCGTGAAGGTGACCTAGCGAGCAACGTCGAGTGCGTCCAACGCGCTCGCTTGGCTTGGCGCAGTGCCATCGCGGCCGAGCGGCAAAGCCGCACGGGTGGTGCTCGACGAAATGGCTAGGGTCACAGGTCACTGAGATTTTTTTTTTAATTTTAACACTTTGTAAACTAATTTTGAATCTAACATTGTTGGTTTTTTTTTCTTCAAAACTAACAGTTTTGGCCGCGTCTATTGCCATGGCGCGGCGAAATGCCTGTGCCGCGCTATGCATGGTGGCGCGGTGGGTGGCTAACGTGGCGACGACCGGAAAGGCTGACCGGCTGACGTGGCAGGGCCTACCGCGCCACCGATCTTGACGCGACAGTGCCACGCCCTGATCCATGGCGCGGCAGAGCCGAATAAAAGCCCCGCGGCCAGTCCCGCCTGCCCGCGCCCGCCCGCCGCGCCAGCGATAGCCCGCCTGCCCGCGACCACCTCCCTCCCTCCCTTCCCCTTCATTCCCCGGCCGCCTCCCTCCCTCCTCAGCCTCGTTCAAGGTAATGACACACTTTTTTCGTTTGAACGGTGGATAAGAATATTATGAATGAGAGTTAAGGTTAGGAGAAAAATTATATTTGGGAACTATGGGCTACGGTTTGGAGAAAAATATTAGTTTGATTTTATCAATGTTAAGGTTAATTATTTAGTTAGAAGTACGTTTACCATGTATAATTTTTTTGCTATAAGTGTTGGTTATATTATTTAAGTTGCAATGCAAATGATTATATTTTATAATATTTTGCGTTGTTTTGATTGATGTTTAATTTGAACCGTTTTATTAGAGGGAAGACATGTTTCGGAAGCAGTTGTGGCGAAAACGGGGTCGTCCTAGAGAATTGTACCCCGACAAGTCTAGCAAAGATGCCCCCGTCCCTCCTGAACTCCCTGTCTCTAACTATGATTGTGGTCGTCCGGCCGACATGTTTCAATCGAGACATCCGGACACAATGACTCGTTGCTTCTACACATGCAGTCGTTTTAATGTAAGTAACTGTTTTCATATGTTTTTTTTATTTGTATTACTAGGTTACTAATATTTTGTTGGAATTTTGTTGTGGTAGGCCTATGAGAGGTGCTTTTTCTTTCAGTGGATCGACGGTGCAGACAAGTTTGACCCCATGTACCTCCTTTTCGATGATTGGTGGAGAGGGTGACATCCACGAGAGCACTTCGAGCGGTGGGTTCCACCTCCTGAAGGGTCGAGATGGCGGACTAGAGGGGGGGGTGAATAGTCTTTTCTAAAACTTAATCGCGTCGGCTAACCGAAATAAGTACGAAATTATAACTATCGGTCTAGCCAAGACTACACCCCTCTATCTATGTTCTCTAGCACCTTCCAAAGATACTAATCAAGCAACAAAGGTGCCGTGCTAGCTAGAGCTCACCTAACCAATGTTAGGAGCAAGGTCACACAAACCTATGCCTCTAGTACTTTAAGCAACGAGGAAGCTCCTACACATGCTAGTAAGCAAAAGCACAAAGCCAACTAAGCTCACTAGCAATGCTCAATAACAAGGCAACCAATGTCAAATTAGAGAGCGCAAATACTTAGCTACACAAACTAAGCAATGTGACTAACAAGGTTACACAAACCAAATTAGCCACACACGGGAGGTACTTCTATGCTACACAAGCATGAAGGTAACTAGCAAGCTACACAAGCTAACTAATTACAAAAGCAACAACACAAGCTTAATGTATATGAAAGTAAACGCAAGCTTGTGTAACGGAGATGCAAACCAACGGGAAGAACAAGGTTGACACGATGATTTTTCTTCCGAGGTTCACGTGTTTGCCAACACGCTAGTCCCCGTTGTGTCGACCGCTCACTTGGTGGTTCGGCGGCTAATTGGCATCACCCGCCAAGCCCGCACGTCGGGCGCCGCAAGAACCTACCCCTTGAGTGAGGGTAGCTCAATGACACGCTTTACTAAAGTTGCTCTTCGCGACTCCCGCGGGGCGAGCACAAGTGCCCCTCACAAGCACTTCTTTGGAGCGCCGCACAAGCTTCTTACGCGCTTCGACGGAGACCACCACCAAGCCGTCTAGGAGGTGGCAACCTCCAAGAGTAACAAACACCACCGGCTTGCAACTCGATCACCTAGTGCCACCCGATGCAACTTCACGATGCAATCGTACTAGAATCGCTCACTCACACAATCGGATGATCGCTATCAAGTATGTGTGAGATGGAGGGCTCCTAAGCACTCTCAAGCATGGACACAAAGTCCCCCAAGGTGCTCAGCACCAGCCATGGCCGAAGGCCACTTCTATTTATAGCCCCAAGGGCTAAACTAGCCGTTACCCCTTCACTGGGCAAAAATCGGGCCGACTGGACGCTTCGGTCGTGTTGATCGGACGTTGGACCTCAGTGTCCGGTCGCCCGCAGACGGCCACGTGTCCCGATTCCAACGGTCACTTGACCTGACCGGATGCAGCAGCTTCAACTGACCGGACGCAGAAACCTCAGCGTCCGGTCGTTTCTAGTAAGCTCCCCGAGGCGTATTTCTTCGACCGGACGCGTCTGGTCCACCTTGATCGGACACAGACCAACGTCCGGTGCAATACCCTCGGTACTGTGCCGACCGACTAGTTCGACCGGACGCATGCTGCCAGCGTCCGGTGAAGAAGTTAGAAGTGAAAACAAGTTAGTCGCAAAGACGCTGGCGTCGGTCAACTGACCGGACGCTGGGTCTGAAAGCACCGGACGCTGGCAGCATGCGTCCGGTTGAACTGGTCGGTCGGCACAGTACCGAGGGTATTGCACCGGACGCTGGTCTGTGTCCGGTCAAGGTGGACCGGACGCGTCCGGTCGAAGAAATACGCCTCGGGGAGCTTACTGGAAACGACCGGACCCTGAGGTTTCTGCGTCCGGTCAGTTGAAGCTGCTGCGTCCGGTCAGGTCAAGTGACCGTTGGAATCGAGACACGTGGCCGTCTGCGGGCGACCGGACACTGAGGTCCAGCGTCCGGTCAACATGACCGGAGCGTCCGGTCGGCCCGATTTTTGCCCAGTGAAGGGGTAACGGCTAGTTTAGCCCTTGGGGGTATAAATAGAAGTGGCCTTCGGCCATGGCTGGTGCTGAGCACCTTGGGGGACTTTGTGTCCATGCTTGAGAGTGCTTAGGAGCCCTCCATCTCACACATACTTGATAGCGATCATCCGATTATGTGAGTGAGCGATTCTAGTACGATTGCATCGTGAGGTTGCATCAAGTGGCACTAGGTGATCGAGTTGCAAGCCGGTGGTGCTTGTTACTCTTGGAGGTTGCCACCTCCTAGACGGCTTGGTGGTGGTCTCCGTCGAAGCGCGCAAGAAGCTTGTGCGGCGCTCTGGAGAAGTGCTTGTGAGGGGCACTTGTGCTCGCGCCCGCGGGAGTCGTGAAGAGCAACTTTAGTAAAGCGTGTCATTGAGCTACCCTCACTCAAGGGGTAGGTTCTTGCGGCGCCCGACGTGCGGGCTTGGCGGGTGATGCCAATTAGCCGCCGAACCACCAAGTGAGCGGTCGACACAACGGGGAGTAGCGTGTTGGCAAACACGTGAACCTCGGGAGAAAAATCATCGTGTCAACCTTGTTCTTCCCGTTGGTTTGCATCTCCGTTACACAAGCTTGCGTTTACTTTCATATACATTAAGCTTGTGTTGTTGCTTTTGTAATTAGTTAGCTTGTGTAGCTTGCTAGTTACCTTCATGCTTGTGTAGCATAGAAGTAGCTCCCGTGCGTGGCTAATTTGGTTTGTGTAACCTTGTTAGTCACATTGCTTAGTTTGTGTAGCTAAGTATTTGCGCTCTCTAATTTGGCATTGGTTGCCTTGTTATTGAGCATTGCTAGTGAGCTTAGTTGGCTTTGTGCTTTTGCTTACTAGCATGTGTAGGAGCTCCCTCGTTGCTTAAAGTACTAGAGGCATAGGTTTGTGTGACCTTGCTCCTAGCATTGGTTAGGTGAGCTCTAGCTAGCCCGACACCTTTGTTGCTTGATTAGTATCTTTGGAAGGTGATAGAGAACATAGATAGATGGGTGTAGTCTTGGCTAGACCGATAGTTATAATTCCGCACTTGTTTCGGTTAGCCGACGCGATTATTTTTAGAAAAGACTATTCACCCCCCCTCTAGTCCGCCATCTCGACCCTTCGAAGGGGAAGTAAGTAATTGCATGGAAGATGGGATATGGACCTGACTACATCAACCTATTCGTTAAACATCATAAAAACAAGATGCGTGAGTTTGCTAGACAACGCGGTATTTGTAACCCGATCGATGTTGGGCTTGACAAATGGGGATTGGAGATACGGATGATGTTATAGGAGGAGAGGGCAAGGAAGGAGGCAAGGGAGGAGACAAGAGTACAGATGCAGGTCTTGAACGAGCATGTTGTTGCATTATGTGCCAGTGAGTGCTTGAAAGCTTTTTTTTCGTTGCCTGATTTTAAATGTAATATAATCGCGTTGCTAACTGATTGTATTTTATATATGAAGGGATTGGATGCAGTGAGGAACATGCTGCAGAGGTGGCTCGTGCAAGGTACGAGAAAAAGAAATTAGATGAGCACAGAAAACGAGCTGGTCGCACCGTTGAATCACCGATTGTGTTGTCTGATAAGGGGGACAAGGATGAGGACGACACTACCAGACTCAGCGAGCTCATCGCTCTAGCAGAGGCGGGCTTGCAGGTGGAGGAGGCTGAGGATGACACTGGCAGACTGAGCGAGCTCATCGCTCTAGCAGAGGCGGGTTTATAGGCGGAGGAGAAAGAGAACGCGTTCTTATCTCAGGCCGTAGATGAAGCGGAGGCCGCTCACTATAGGCGAAAGACAGATCAGGGCAATGTAGGTGAGCCTAGCCTCAGCAATAGGGTTATGATTGAGGATTGGTATCGTGAGTTATCCATGTTATCCCATCAGTCTTGTTCATTGCCTCCAAAACCATCAATTATTGTTCATTGCCTCCAAAAACCATCCTGAGTTATCCATGTTATCCTGAGTTGCTTCCCCTTCGACCCCTAATTCTTGTTCATTGCCTCCAAAACCATCAATGGACGGGCCGTCCTGAACACCCTGCATCCTGTATCCATTCTCCACCACCACCTTAGCCATGGGCACATTGAAACCTTAGAGCACTCTAATGTAGCGGGACCAGTGAGCAGGGTCGCGCAAGGGCATGAGGATATATTGTGCCCTAGTCTTTTCAGTATCAAACCTCCCCTTCAGTGTGAAATCACCGCCAAACTTTGCATTCAAATGGATACAAAGGTCGTTGAAGCTAGGAGGTTCATCAAACCATTCCAATTCTTCTTCCATATCCTCAAACATACCATCTTCTCTCCTAACACTTCCTCCGTATAAAACTCTAACACAACAATCCATCTGCAAAAGCATTTCAAGAAACTTCATCAAGTCGTCGAAATCGTCGTACGTAATGTCTATAGTAATATTAATATCTATTCTAACTATAACTATACTAACTAATCTAATATTAACATCTATACAAGGCTAATTACAACAACTAATTAGACTAAATCTAATGTATAACTAGACTCACTAACTATACTAACTAAACTACCTAACTTTACTATCTATACTAACTTACTATATTACCTATATCAACTAAACTAACTAACTTTACTAACTATACTTTACTAATTATACTAACTTTATTTATTTTACTAACTTACTATACTAACAATGTCAATTCAATCAACAAATACACTAGGAGAGTACCTCGTGGCAGCGGTGCTCGTCCTCGGTGGCGGTGGCGCGCTAGACCGGGCCACGAGGCGCGGGCTCTGGCCTCGGCGGGCGTGGCGGCCAGCCACCGTGCGTGGCCGGAGGGGGTGGCGCGCCGACGTGCGGGCGCGGCGGGCGCAGCGGGCGGCCGGCGGCCGTGGAGTGCCGGAGGGGGTGGCGCGCCGGCGTGCGGGCGCAGAGGGCGTCCGGCGGCCGTGGCAACCCGGCGTTCGTCGCGCAGCGGCCGGCGTGCTCGGCGGCGGGCAGGCCCTGCCGGCGACCGGCGCGGGCGGGCACGGGGGCGGCGGCCAGGCGCGGGCAGGTGGGCTTGCTGGCGTGGCGGCCAGGCGTGGGCGGGCACGGGCAGGCGGCCTTGCTGCTCGGGCAGGCGGGACTGGCCGTGGGGCTTTTATTCGGCTCTGCCGCGCCACGAATCAGGGCGCGGCACTGCCGCACCAAGATCGGTGGCGCGGCAGGCCCTGCCACATCAGCCGGTCAGCCTTTCCGGTTGTCACCACGTCAGCCACCCGCCGTGCCACCATGCATGGCAATAGGCGCGGCCAAAAGTGTTAGTTTTGAAAAAAAAAACCCAACAGTGTTAGATTCAAAATTAGTTTATAAAAAGTGTTAAAATTAAAAAAAAAATCGTCACTGAAGAGGGCTTCCTGCGGGCGGCTGCTACTGTTAGGCCAAACTGTGCAATCTGGGGAAGGTTTCAGGTTTGTCGAGTCCGGAACGGTGCAGACCTGCTGTCCATTATTCAGGTTCAGCCATCTTGGGAAGAGCTAGGCGTTTTTGCAGGAAGGTCAGTGAGAAAATGACCTGGAAATTTCCCTTTCAGAATACTGTAACAGATGTGCCCTTGTTTCATGTTAATGTTATGTTACATGCACTTTTAAAAAATATATGCAGGTATGGAGTGTCCATTCTTATTGTGCTGTCATGCCCTGAAGCCCAGCTCCGAGAGAGTAGAAGTAGCTTCATGTAATCCTTGATCCATGTCATCTTTTGTGCAATTACTCTCTATATGCATGCTCGGTTAAAAAAAAATTACTGGAAAAATTTCAAGTTGAATTGTTTCTCTGGATGTTCCTGTCAGCAGGTTATTTGTGAAGGAGCCAGCTAGAATGCACTGTTATTAAGCAGTAAGCACTATTGTGCTGTGGTGGTTAATGTAAAATTTATACTGCAACTGTTCAAACGGTATGCTTTCACCTTACATATGTACTTTGGGTCGAGCTAACGTTATTTTTTCTTTCAGAATTCAAGGGCCAAGGGTTTCATATTACCATAATAACTATATATGTAGAAAAACAGGGGTTGAGAAATGAGAATAGGTGGAAATGGAATATAGAAAGATCATTTGTTACTGTTATGCACAATCAAATAAATCTCATCTTCAGGAAACTGTAGCTCAAAAGTCAAAAGTGTCTGGATCGAGAGGGGGTTGCACCTCAATATTTTTCCCATCTTCAATATGTTGCTTGTAACTTAGGAAACAAAATCATGCATATATTCTGCATGTATTGATACCTGTGCAGGAAGTTAGGAAGGTATGGTGATATAGGGCAAGGTCGCAAGGAACAGAAATGAAAATGAAAAACAACCCTTCTAGTCACAAGAAAAATACAGGTTCAATGTTATGAGTCACATTTCTAGACTCAACTAGCTGCTGCTGTATCTATTGTGAGGGTAAAATACTGTAGCCTGGCTTTCAATCAGTGCTGTAGCAACGAGCCGAACATGGCCGAAAACCTTAAACATGATCCCGGCATTGACTTTACTTTTCCTTTTCCCTTTGAGAACAACGACGTGTGGATTTGGAATCTTTTGATGCAAACAGAAAACTTATCTGCACCATAATTGTTCCATGTTTGGTTACATCTTACATCAATATGGACCAGTTGCTCTCCTACAGTTGCGCTATTGGCCTATTGGGAATAAAAATTTATCTAAGCCTATTCGTTTGGCTATGGCTTGTCGTAAACGATCGTAAATTTTCAGCCGGAACAGTATTTTTCTCTCACACAAACTAGCCAGCAGTACTTCTTTACGAACCAGCAACGATATGGACCAGCCAACCGAACAGGCTGTGGGATGACCGGATGAGTGCTCAGTCAAGTCAACTAGGTCCATATTTTTATATGAACGTCACTGATGAGAAACGACAAAGGGCTAATTGGACCAAATTCCATATGCTTGTTTGTTAAGCTTTCTTTAGTTGTAGTTGTTGTTCCATGTTGTGATTAAGTTAAAAACTACAAGGACTTTATAACCAGAGTCTGACATGGCGCTGACTAATTAGTTGTATTAACACAACTGCTCAAGTATACTACAATGACATTCATTCTGCAAGCATTTCAATGGTTTTGGGTTGTATTTTATTTAAGATGGAAAGCGTCTTTACCTCAGATACTGAAAAATTGTTGGTTCTCGTAACTTTGTGTGATATATATTTCAGATAGCATTTTCATATATTTTTTTAACTTTGTATCATTAACTTTTTGCAAATGGGGCATGCATCAGCTCACGTTGGCACTTTGAAATATAAAGTTCCCTTTTGGAAGGGTGGAATACTTTACATATTGTTGGTGAGATGGTTATTAAACACAGTAATATTTAGGATTTGCAGTACTTGGATTAATATTTTTTATTTTTCCCCAAAAACAGTGGCATTGAATCAATAGTCATTCTCAGTTGCAGAGTACTTAGGGATAAACTGGGTCAACTGGATCGGGTCATCTTAATCTAGAAGACTCTTAAAATAGATGCCTTCCATGTTTATCGCCTTAAGCTTTGGGCATATTTGGATAAGGAAGGTATATGCTCTGCAGATTTTCTGAATTTTGGATAATAACTGGACAAGGAGGGTTGGCCACCCGGTTGGTATTGACAATACGTTTACATGGATTTTGTAGAACTATTTGCCTGTGCATGTTGTTTTTGTAAAAGACACTCACCATGACCAAATCAAATTTTGGTTTCACTAATCAAACTTTTGGCACGGTCGCACAGATCCACTTCTTCCTCACAATCAAACTCCCTGCATAAATGAACAACAAAGTAACTCATAACAGACTACAAGAGAGATCATGCTGTCATTTTTGTTCAGTCATATAGATTGTGTGGTTTCTCCCTACCCCTGTAACAAGCAAGCTTACCAAGCTAACCTGCTCATTACTTATTGCACTTTCACACATTCACACTGGACGTCACTGTGCACAATGCGCATACATGTACTGACAATCGATTATTAGCTTGCCGCCACTCCAGTGAATCCTGAAGAACCCGATTGATCAGCGAGAACATCAGCAGCGGCATTAGCAGGGTTGATGACCCTGCAGTTGCGCCTGATCTCGCCCTGCGTTCCGGTCAGCACCTCGATCTGCCCCATCTTGAGCATGGACCTGGCAAACTTGGTCCTAAAAGTCGCCTCGCTGCTCACGAAGGAGTCGACCAGCGCCTTCATCGTTGCGTTGGTCAGCAGCGCCACATCTGATTTGAAGAGCCCCAGGTTGTTGGTCAGGCTGACGTAGTACTTGTTGTCGAACCTTTCCGGCGTGATGAGATCCATGAACGTCGTCGTGTTCGGGAAGAACTGGCTGCTGTTGGATGGGCAGATGCTCTTGAGGAGAAATGCGTAGGCTTTGCTCAGCGCCGGGTCAATCTGTACACCACAGCAGTGGATATGGATAACGTACTGGGTAAGAACTAACTGAAGTGTTATGCTTAGTTTCTAGAGAGGGAAGTGTTATGCTAGCTAACCCCGTCAACTGAGCCGCTGAAGTTGTAGAGCCGGTCGCCCTGGTTGCCAGTTCCGGCGAAGCTGCTGCAGTGCGAGACGCCGATGGTGTGCGCGCCGGAGAGGACGACCAAGTCCTCAATACTGAGGTTCTTGGAGGCGAAGCTGTCTGCCAGTTGGGTGGCGTTGAAGAACGGCGGAGGCAGGTCGTTCAAGGCTTCAGTGGCATTGGATATCCGGCCGTCACGGCGTCCGGCGGGCACCGGGTAGCCGAGGCCACCGGAGAGCACGACGCTGTCCCTCGCTGCGAAGGCGAGGACGTCGGCGCAGGAGACCACGCCGGGGCACTGAGCCTCCAGGGCCGCCTTGGCGCTGTCGACCACGTCGAAGAACCGGAGGCTGGGGTTGTTGGGTGGCGCGTCCTTCTCCGCCGTGTTGTTGGCCGTGGAGTCGATCAGCACCGAGCCGTCGCAGCCCTGCATGCAAGGAGTTTAAAGGTATAGTAGTGAAAAAAAAATGTCTAGCTATATACTGCATGCGTGTACTTATATTACCCTGACAAAGCAGTCATGAAAGTGCATGCGGATCAGTGCCGGAGCGACGCCGGAGTTGTTGGTGAACGCGGCCGCCACAGTCTGCTGCACGATGGTCTCGGCGGAGGGGCACGTCCTGTCGTAGAAGCCGACGTCGAGGCAGGCGGCAGTGGCCGAGAGAAGCGACGCCAGGACGGTGGCGAAGCGCAAGCAGTGCCGCTTCGTCGTCGTCATGGCTGTACGTAGAGCTCGTCCTGTTGCTGCTCTTCTTGTCTGAATGGACTCTGATGCATGGCTTGGTGAGGCACGGGGGAGTTTTATAGGATGTTAGGATGCTTGCCGGCCTGTAGAAAATGGCAGTGCAATTCACTGGAGAAGACACTTGATAGAGACAGAGTGGGCTGTGCAGTCGGCTCCTTGCTGCAGCTTTTCAAATAGTCAGATCAAGGATCAGCACTCTGAATATTCGCCCAAAAACAGGTGAGTTGTCTGTTTTTTTTCTGCAGCTTATTGACTTGTTTTTTCATCGCTAGGTCACTATTGTCACTCACTGGATCCACATTTAATCATCAAACAACAAGGCATATTGAAATATCTGATACTAATTTGGTGGTTGAACCTTAACTAGGATGTGCAACTTTGTAGGTTGACAATGCCTTAAAGATCTGATGATCCTTGTTCAGATGGTGAAAGTCATCGGAAGCCTCTTCACATGAGTGAATCAACTAAAGCTTTTGAAACTGAAAGAAGGCTGTGATTTTTCCTAGTCCATTTTTCTTCTATTTCTTCACCTTGTTCAGTACTTCTCCAATGAATTTCTCCAGCTCTATCGACTTAGTTGTAGTTGCTATGGTCAAAGGCACTCTCCAGTTCTGCAATACACCTAATATACTATGGTATTGAACACAGCTCTTTGATTTACTATGCAATACACCTAATATCTATGTAATTAACTATTTATGAACTTTGTTGGAGATCCTTGTGAAGCTTGTTTTGCAAGGATCATGTTAGTCCTGATAAGCCTAAGCTTACTTATAAGACTGTATGTTGTAACTCTCATTTCCTCCTGATGAAAAATGTGGTTAGGTATGGTTGCGAAAAAAAAAACAGCTCTTTGATATTATGCAATTACAAATAAACATGTAAAATTTGCCAATGGTGATGATTTTTTGCTTGCTCTTATTGTCTTGAGTTAGAAAGTTGGTAATATATATACTAGTTCCCCTCATTGAATCCTAAATTGGATACTCATGAGAACCTTTATTGAAATCCCGTTAGTGTTTAACTGTTCATGTACTTATTAGTTGTTAGTACATCGATTTCGCCTAAAATATGAGCTTTTAATGGGTTCTACGTCACAAACAAACAAAAATGAGATAAAAGTGATCCCATGAAGTAGATGAAAAAAGATCAGCAAGGATCATCACACAATATTTTGAGCAACCCTCACTACTACAGAAATGGTCTTCGTCCATGGTATTTTCACCACCGCATCTACTAAAATTGTTGGTGACACCGGTATTGTTGAACTCCTCATGTCATTCCATATTGTTGAACTCCTCAAGTCATTCCACCATACTACTACCTAACCCTGACAATGTTTTTCCTGAAGAAAAAAAATTCAGCTACATGCCAATCGTGGCATTACCATCTGGGCAACCATATGTTTCGACCTGCATTGAAAGCGGGGCCATTCGTTGAAGATAAGAGTATATCGAACCCATATGTCGTCTTAACATGAGCAGATTGTATCCATTGGGCAAATATAGGTTCGATCAAGATTTGTTTTCCTGGAGTACCAAAAGCAAGCATAACATCGTTATGAACATAAAGGCCCAAGGTATGGAATCCTAGGAAGAGGCTAGCCCAACTTAAATGAGATATAATAGCTTCCTTATGGTCTAACATTCTTGCCAATACATTTGTCGGGTATCGTAGAACCGGGTACCCCGAGCAAATATCAAAAGGGTCACTTGAATCCCATAAAAAAGCAAGCTAGAAGCTAAGCCGTAGGCTCCTCACCGGCTACGTCCGAGCCTACCAGGCTCTCCGCCCCGCCTCGAGCCTCGCACAGGAGGTCTCGGCGTCCTGACGCAATCTCCGCCTCGCGCGAGGCCTTTCACGGAAGGCCTCGGCAGGGAGCGCAATCTCCGCCTCGCGCGAGGCCTCTCGCGGAAGGCCTCGGCAAGGAGTTCGATCTCCATCTCGCGCGAGGCCTCATTCTCCGTATCGCTCGAGGCCGGTTCGTCCATAGCCCGTCGCCCCCCGCCTCGACCGACCCTCCCGACAGCACGTCGTGTCCCATTAATACGCCAACCACTCCCGCAATCTTAGCCGGACGATGGCTCGACACCACAAAATGGTCGACGGGACCTAAGGTCGCATCAGCGCCATACCAGCTGGGACAGGGCACGGCAGGGATTACCGGCCACTGTGTTCTGACGCTGTGCCCACGATCAGCGACCACGCTACACTGTGCCCCGCGATCCCCGCCTCGAAAACAACATTGCACGGACAACTTGGCCCGGGTCATCACCGCCTCCAAGCCAGCGCACCAGATCAGCCACCCTCTCGGGGCCTCGGCACTATGCACCAAGGTCTCGGCTATCTCGGGGTTCGTGTCCACCGAGACCCCCCACTGCGGTGCAGCCTCGGCACCGACCGAGCCTCGGTCTCGCGCACAGTCAGTCCACAGCGGCTTGCACGTTCACCGCCGCACCCACTCCGAGGTAGTCCCGGGGCTCCCACGACGCACAGGATCGGATGGGACCAGCACGCCGCCCCAGTGCTCCAAGGACGGACCACTCCGACGACCACGCCGCCACAGGAACAGGCCACAGGGCTCGGACATGCCGCCCCTGTTGGCACAACGCTGTGTAGTTGACACATGTACTGTCCTTGTCCTCCCTTCAACTATAAAAGGAGAGGACTTAGGCTACTTAGAGAGGGGGACTCACAGAGAAGAACACCTTGTAACACACACACATATACACATTCCAGCCGCCTGAGAGCAACGTCTCAAGCAGCCCACACAATACCTCGCCGAGACCTAGGATTAGCTCCCTCTCTCACCATGCTTGTAACCCCCTACTACTAGCACTTCGGTGCAAGGAATACAAGATCGACCCCTCAGACTGGACGTAGGGCATCGATTGCCTGAACCAGTATAAACCTTGTGTCTCTTTGCATCACCATCCGGGATTACGGGCACGCAGTCCAAATTCACTAGTCGGTTGAGGACCCCCCGGTCCAAAACACCGATAGTTGGCGCGCCAGGTAGGGGCCTCTGCGTGCCAGTTTCGTCATCCCAGCAAGTTCCGGATGGCAGACCCCGTACGATCATTGCGTCTTGGCACGGTGGTTTGGTTTGGGAGCCTAGAGTTCATGTCTCTAGGGCATGAGTACGACATGGTACTCCTCACTCCTCGAGCCCCACCAACCGACGACGAAGTCACGCACTGGCAGCCCAGGCGCAGGCGGCGCCCGAGCGGCCGCTCTCGCCGCGCTCGCCAGGCACGACGCGAGCAAGACCACCACACCCGCCGGGTCGCGAGCCTATAACGAACAAAGTAACCACACCACCCGAGAGGACGCCATCGATCAACTGGAGGAAGCCCGAGATGTCGCGCTACTACACTCGGCTAAATACCAGCAGACCCTATGGCGCTACTAGGCCCGGCGCGTCCGAGGCCGAGACTTGAAGGTAGGCGACCTGGTGTTGAGGCCAGCACAGAGCAACAAGGGCCGCCACAAGCTGACCCCGCCATGGGAAGGACCGTACATCATCGCCCAAGTACTGAAGCCCGGGACCTACAAGCTGGCCAACGAGAAGGGCGAAATCTTCACCAACGCTTGGAACATAGAACAACTACGTCGCTTTTATCCTTAAATTTCCAAGCATTGTATATATCATTTATCGGAATGCAATTAAAAAACGTTCTTTAGTTGGTCTAATTTTTCGAGAAAACCACCCCGAGCCCATCGTGGGTCTCGGCAATACGGTAATACGGTAAGGGAGACTCGGCTCTGCCTCGGCAGAACCAAGTCTCCCTCGGGGGCTAGATGGGGGATTCCCCCTAAGTCCCACGCACCATCCTTTAGTCGTTTTTTCGAAAAAATTCCTACGCCAAGTCCCCAGCACGCTCTGATGAATCGGTTGTAAAAACCCCTCGGACCAAAGTCTGTTTCCTAAGCAAGAGGCCGGTAGAGTCGCGAGACGGCCTACGCCTCCGGGCTACGGCACTCCCTCATTACCTCTCGCCCAAGGGATGGCTTAGGCTCCAAGGAGGAGTTTTGCAAAAGAAATCTAATCAGAAGCAACAGAGGGCAGAGGCTCGGAAACACGAGAAAAACAACTAAGAAACACGAATACTTCAAAAAGAAAGGCCTCGACGGCCACAAGCGTTACGGTACAAAGATAATTCCTACTCTATTTTTACATGGCCCCTTGGGCCCAGGTCAAGGCTCAGGGCCTCCAGCATCGGCAGATGGTAGGGGAGGGACCACCTCCTCTTCGAAGAGCGTCGCCAGCGCCGTGCCAGGGCCTTCCGCCACCTCCATCAGCTTCATGACCGCCACGTCGGCCTCCTCGTCATCATCAGGCAAGACATAGCCATCACTGATGGCCGGGAGGTCGACGCCAACGTAGTGAGAGGAGATGACGGCCAACGCCCGCTTGACACCCGTGTGCAGCGCTCCTCGGAGCCGCTCGCGCATCTGGCTGTTTAGCGCAATCAAACGGCTCCCAAGGGAGCTGCCTGACTGAACACCTTCGACCTCCAAGGCCTCGCAGGTGGAAAGGGCGGCACGTTTCAGCGCCTCGTGCTCCCTGATCTCAGTCTCGAGCACCGTCTGCACCATGCTAGAAGCCTCGACTGCCCGAGTAACCTCCACCTCTGACTCTGCACCACGGAAAACGGAATGAGGTCGAGCAAGGGAAAAAACAACCTAAGTTAGGGGCGGAAGCCCACGGAACTCACCCTTGGCCTTCTGCTCCCAGCGTCGGGTCTCGACCTGACAGGCCTCGGCTTTCTCCTTCCAGCGCAGGGCCTCGGCCCGGGAGGCCTCGACCTTCTCCTTCAACCGCTGGGCCTCGACCCGAGAAGCCTCGGCCACCCTGGAAGCTTCACTCCCTAGCTCTGCGTCATACAAGGAAGTTAGGGAACGAACATAAGGAAAACAAAACAAAACAAGGGGACTGAAACTCACCCTCGACCGTCCCCCTCCAAACCACAGCCTCGGTTTGCGAGGCCTCAACCGTAGCAAGGGCCTCGTCCAGAGCGCCTTTCATCAGCTGGTGCGCACTCTCCTCCGCCCCCAGCTACCCAGCGAGGGCCTTGCCCGAGGCCGTCGCTTCTTCAGCCCGGGACCTGAAGGCATCCCGATCACCGGCGACGCGGGTAAGCTCCTCCTCCAACTCCTTGACCTGCGCCGTCAAAGGGGCGACCTACCCCTGGGCCGTGACCACCTCAACCCTTGCGTCGGCACAACAAAGCCGAAGGTCCTCCACCTCCACGCTCCGCGCCGCCAGCAGCTCGTTGGCTCCCGCAAGCAGGCCCCTTTGCCGCTGGAGCTGGTCCCAGATGTCCCTCTCCCGCCGGAGAAAGACTGACTTCCCAAGGGATCGGGTCTCGAGCTCCTAGGGAAGCAGAACAGGGGTCATTGATTGCAACAAAACCCAGAAAAAGACAACGTCGCGCGAGAAAGGGAAACACGAACCTGGGCGACCCCGGGCAGTTCGTCGGCCACCACGGACAGCGCCGTCTGTAGCGACCGCTCCGCCAGCTGGCGGTATTGCTCGAAGGTGCCCCAGCGCCCGCCCTCGGCTGCGTCCTCGAGGGCGAACAGAGGCTCCCCCTTAGGGTCATCCTAGCTCCGCCACAGTACCCGTGGGTGATCCCACCGGCAAGGCTCGGGTCGCACCCGCACGAGGGCTGAGCTTCCCTCATCCAAGATCGGTGCCGGCTGTTCCACGGCACTGGTCTCCTCGGCGTCGACCACCTCCCGCACCTGGGAAGTATCATCGGAGGAGATCGGATAGACCTTCGCCTCCCAGGTGCTCTCTCGCAACAATGGCGGGCCCTGAACCAAGGGCGCCACCGAGGCCTCCGCCGCCTTCATCTCCGCCTCCTGGACAGACGGCCTCACCGCCATCATGATGGCCTTGGTGATCTCGGGGGCTCCGGCCTCCGCAATTATGGCCTCGACGGTCTCGGGGGCTCCGGCCTCCGCCATCGTGGCCTCGGTGGACGCAGAAACACCGACCGCGGCCACTGCGGTCTCGGCGGTCTTGGGCGCCCTGGCCCCCGTCGCCTCAGCCTCAGAGACCCCGGGGGCCTCGGCAACCAAGGGCACACCGGCCCCATCTGACTCGTGAGCCTCGCCCTCACGGGGCGGAAGCACTCCCTCCCTCGTCTATGTAGGGGTCGCCTCGACGGCCCCTCCTTGGGCGGCTGGCTCCTTCAGGTCGGCCCTCGTCGACGCCGCGCCACGTTGAATAGCGGCTTGTGCCTCCACCACCCAGTGAGCGGAGGAGCCGGGGCTCGCCTTGAGTGCCTTAAGGGGCGCCAAGGGAAGCTCGTTCGCAGGCCGCTTCCGACTAGGAAAAAATAACCTACAGGGTCAGCGCGAGACCAAAAGGCGAACGAAAGGCACTATGACCCTGCCAAAAATACACCTACCTTGAACGGGGCGGCAACCGCTTTGCCACGGCAAACCTCATCCGCAAAGGTGGAGGCGGCGGCAGAGGCATCGACTCCGTGTCCATCGGTGCCGGCCGGTCCTCAAAGGACCCCGGCGCCCCGTCGGTCCTCTGCGGGGGCAGTAGCGTCGCCTCCGCCGCCACTTGTTCCACCATCACCGTCGAGCCCACCGGGCTGACAGCGCGTTTGCCCAATGCCCGCGCCTCGGGCGTGTTGGCCTCGGCCCCGGAGCGGGCAATCGCTGACCCCGGGTCCGCTTCTCCTCCTCCTCCCGGGAGTGCCGGGCTACTTGCCAACGCCTCGGGCACCACCTCCACTACGTCAGGAAGGTGGTCCAGGGGACCTCGCCCCACCTCGCCCTCGTCATCCCCGTCCGAGGCCTCCGTCGACAGCGACGGCGATGGGGATTCCTCCAACGGGAGACCATCCTTCCTTTGTTGATGGCGGCGCTTATCCAGCTCTTCGCGCGCAAGGATTTGCTTCGTGCGCTTCGTTGCCTTGGCGTCTTTCTGTTTCTTCTGTGCGTCGGCGTGCGCCCGGTTGATCGCCCGTCGCCTCGCGTCCTCGGGAACGGGCGGTAGAGAGGAGCGCACGTCCCTCATCCCCTGCAGGAACGACAAACGCGCATAAGGGAACAAGGGGTAAGGGGAGACTGAGGAGGCTCAGAGGCTACAGCGGCACACGACTTACCAGCGAGAGGAACCCCCGTGACGGTCGCATCGCGAAGGGGGTCAGGTTGCTGCCCCTCAGCTTCGCCTCTACCGTCTCCCCCACCCGACGAAGAATTTCCTCATCGGAAAGGGCGGAGGAGGACATCCGGATGCCCTCAATGGGCTCACCCGGCTTCATCTCGAACAGCCGCCGCCGCCAAGCCATCAGCGGCAGCACCCTCCGGCGGTGGAAGGCGGCCACGACCACAGCCACGGTGAGACCATGGCCTCGCAGCCTCGCCAGCCCCTCTAGAAGCGGCTGCAGCTTGGGCTGGTCGTCCTTCGGGACGCCGTACTTCCATCTCTCCGGGCAGCTCCCCACAATCCGCCCAGTGTAAGGGGGAAGTCCTCCGTCATCGTTACGAAGGTAGAACCAGCTCGTGTACCACTAGCGGTTGGAGGACGCGAGCTGGGCCGGGATGTAGAGGTGCTGGCGGTCCTGGCGCACTTGGAGAGTGCAACCGCCGGCCCTCGTCGCCTTCCTCGTACCCGACGTGCCCGTCGGCTTGGTGGTGTGCCCCGCCCAGAATAGGTGGAGCCACAACTCCCAATGGGGAGCAATCCCCAAGTACCCCTCGCAGACGGCAACAAAGATAGCCGCCTGAGCAATGGAGTTGGGATTGAAGTTGTGGAGCTCCACGCCGTAGTAGTACGGGAGCGCCCGCATGAACTGATCCGCTGGGACGCCGAGGCCACGCTCGTGAAAGGAGATGAAGCTCATGACGTAGCCGTCGCGAGGCCTCGGCTCTGGCTCACCGTACGGAGCAATCCACTCCGGCCTGGTGGGGTTCGTCATCGGGCGAAGGAGTCCACTGTCGACAAGCGACTGAAGCATCTCCTCGGTAACGTCCGACGGATCCCAAGGGTCCGCCTCGACAACGATGATGTCACCGGCCATGAGTGCGACGAAGGGATCTGATGCGACTGTGAGTTTTTCTCTCTCCCACGCTCTCGCTTTTTCTCGCTCACTCCCTGGCTCGCTCTTCTCCCTTCTTCTTCCCGTCACCTGCTACTCTAGCGACGGCTCGATGGAGGCAGGGCTAACGCAGGTAAGGTAAGGTGAGGAGGGGAGAGACTCTTTGAGTATTTATGCAGGGGGAAGGCGAAATGAACGGGCGATGAAATTGGAAGAGTTTCCCCCCGATCCGGCGCGGTTAACCACGAGCCGATTTTGCCGCCCACACACCCACTTCTTTCTCATTAATTGCGGGAACAGTTACGTCCCATCCACCACGTCACGCTCGGCCACTACGATAGCAGGCGTCGTTTCGCCTCCCCAAGAAACCGCCTCAAAAGGCACGCCACCCGTTGCCGAGCCAATGGGGAAGTTATTCCCCTCGGCCGATTCCTTTCAGATGAAGGAACCAGGCTCTGAGCCTATTACGGTCCAGGGGTTTGAAGGCTGGGCCCCAAGGGGTTTCGACAGCCGCCCCAGGACAACAGAGTCAGGGACGACCACGGGCGAGCCTATATGGGGCTGAGGCCCAAGCAAGCGAAATGCTTGGGACGCCCTAAGTCATGTCCGAGACTGGCAGGGGGTCTCCGAATGGGATCCCACCGTAGGGAGGCACTGAGCCACCGAGGCCCAGCGAACGGCCTCGGCACCCACTAGAGAAACCCTCTGGTACCCTTAGAGTGCGTCTACGGACCGCTAGCCGACCCTTAGTGAATGGGGTTTGGGCCTCCGCTCGGACTACCCGATAACAGCTCACCGGAAGTGCCACCGCTCGTGCCCACCGAGGGTAGCGAGGCACATTCCACCCCTCCTTCCGAGCAAAAAGGAAGCATGAGGGTCGTACAAAAAGTCAGGGGAACCCCCGACGGCCTTCTCGCTCTATGCAGAGGCTAAGGGGCTCTTCCTGCAACCTTGCCGAGACCCAGCGACCCCGGCTTGCACTCGAAGGGGCTCGGCAAAACAAACCCTCCTTCCGAGCGAAAAGGAAGCGTGAGGGCCATACAAAAAGACAGGGGAGCTCCTGACAGCCCTCTCGCCCTGTGCAGAGGCTAGGGGGCTCTTCCTGCAGATATGCCGAGACCCCACGACCCAGGTTCGCGCCCAAAGGGGCCTCGGCAAACAAACCCTCACGCGCGAGGGGCGTATAAAAAGCCAGGGGAACTCCTGACGGCCCTCTCGCTCCGCGCAGAGGCTAGGGGCTCTCCCTGCAACCTTGCCGAGACCAGCGGCTCCGGCTCGCACCAGAATGGGCTCGGCAAACAAACCCTCTGTCCGAACAAAAAGGACATGTGAGGGTCGGATGAAAAAGCCAGGGGACCCCTGACCGCCCTCTTGCTCTAGGCGAAGGCTCGGGGGCTCCTCCTACACCCAAGACAAAGACAAACGGTCTAAGTCCACGCTATAAGTTTTGTTACAAATACGATAAAGGGCACCGAGCCCATTACGGTCCAGGGGTTCGAAGGCTGGGCCTCCAGAGGTTTCGACAGCCGCCCCAGGGCAACAGAGTCAGGGATGACCTTGGGGCGAGCCTATGAATGGCTGAGGCCCGAGCGAACAATCGCTCGGGGCGTCCTAAGTCGTGTCCGAGACCAGCAGGGAAGTCTCCGAATGGGATCCCACCGTAGGGAGGCACCGAGCCACCGAGGCCCAGCGAACGGCCTCGGCACCCACTAGAGAAACCCTCTGGTACTCTTGGAGTGTGTCTCTGGACCGCTAGCCGTCCCCTAGCAAATGGGGTACGGGCCTCCACTCGGACTCACCCAATAACAGCTCACCAGAAGTGCCCACGCTCGTGCCCATCGAGGGTAGCCTGGCATATTCCACCCCTACTTCTGAGCGAAAAGGAAGCGTGAGGGTCGTACCCAAAGTCAGGGGGACCCCTGACGGACCTCTTGCTCCGTGCGGAGGCTAGAGGGCTTTTCCTGTAGCCTCGCCGAGACCCCCGTGACCCAAACTTACGCTTGTGGGCTCGGCAAATGCGATAAAAACTCCTCGCTCAAACGCAAAAACAAAAAAAAGCCCCTGGAGGAGTAACTCCACTCCTCCAGGGCCTCGGGGGCTACACCCGGCGGGTGCGCTCGCGCGCACCCACCGAAACCTCAAGAAACAAAAACCCAATTCCTACGAGAGCGGCTATAAACCAAGCCTCGGCAAACCCCCAGGAGAGTGCACGCACTCCTCCGGGGGCTCGGGGGCTACTGTCGGGTACCGTAGAACCGGGTACCCCGAGTAAATATCAAAAGGGTCACTTGAATCCCATAAAAAAGCAAGCTAGAAGCTAAGCCATAGGCTCCTCACCGGCTACGTCCGAGCCTACCAGGCTCTCCGCCCCGCCTCGAGCCTCGCACAGGAGGTCTCGGCGTCCTGACGCAATCTCCGCCTCGTGCGAGGCCTTTCACGGAAGGCCTCGGCAGGGAGCGCAATCTCCGCCTCACGCGAGGCCTCTCGCGGAAGGCCTTGGCAAGGAGTCCGATCTCCGTCTCGCGCAAGGCCTCATTCTCCGTATCGCTCGAGGCCGGTTCGTCCATAGCCCATCGCCCCCCGCCTCGACCGACCCTCCCGACAGCACGTCGTGTCCCATTAATACGCCAACCACTCCCGCAATCTCAGCCGGACGATGGCTCGACACCACAGAATGGCCGACGGGACCTAAGGTCGCATCAGCGCCATACCAGCTGGGACAGGGCATGGCGGGGATTACCGGCCACTGTGTTCTGACGCTGTGCCCACGATCAGCGCCCACGCTACACTGTGCCCCGCGATCCCCGCCTCAAAAACAACATTGCACGAACAACTTGGCCCCGGTCATCACTGCCTCCAAGCCAGCGCACCAGATTAGCCGCCCTCTCGGGGCCTCGGCACTGTGCACCAAGGTCTCGGCTATCTCAGGGTTCATGTCCACCGAGACCCCCCACTACGGTGCAGCCTCGGCACCGACCGAGCCTCGGTCTCGCGCATAGTCAGTCCACAGCGGCTTGCACGTTCACCGCCGCACCCACTCCGAGGTAGTCCCGAGGCTCCTACGACGCACAGGATCGGATGGGACCAGCACGCCGCCCCAGTGCTCCAAGGACGGACCACTCCGACGACCACGCCGCCACAGGAACAGGCCACAGGGCTCGGACATGCCGCCCCTGTTGGCACGACGCCGTGTAGTTGGCACATGTACTGTCCTTGTCCTCCCTTCAACTATAAAAGGAGAGGACTTAGGCCACTTAGAGAGGGGGACTCATATAGAAGAACACCTTGTAACACACACACACACATATACACATTCCAGCCGCCTGAGAGCAACGTCTCAAGCAGCCCACACAATACCTCGCCGAGACCTGGGATTAGCTCCCTCTCTCACCGTGCTTGTAACCCCCTACTACTAGCACTTCGGTGCAAGGAATACAAGATCGATCCCTCAGACTGGACGTAGGGCATCGATTGCCTGAACCAGTATAAACCTTGTGTCTCTTTGCATCACCATCCGGGATTAGGGGCACGCAGTCCAAATTCACTAGTCGGTTGAGGACCCCCCGGTCCGAAACACCGACAACATTATCTTCATTCTGTTCTGGATTGTAATCCCTAATGAAAAAATAGCTCCATGAGCAAAAGCCCCTATCATGATGAACCCTGCAATGTATTGGTGATGAGTATATAAAGCAGCTTGAGTAGTAAAGTCTTGCGCTATGAATGCATAAAGCAGGTAAAGAGTACATATGTTGAGCTACTAAGGAAGTAATAACCCCTAAGGAAGCTAGAGCAAGGCCTGATTGAAAATGAATCAAATTATTGATTGTATCATAAAGGCCTTTATGCCCACGTCCTAATCGACCCCCCCGGAGGAGTATGTGCTTCTAAAAGATCTTTGATACTGTGCCCAATTCCGAAGTTAGTTCGATACATATGACCGGCAATGAGAAAAATAAATGCAATAGCTAAATGATGATGAGCAATATCGGTCATCCACAAACTTTGTGTTTGTGGATGGAATCCCCTAAGAAGGGTCAGAATGGCAGTTCCCGCTTAGCAAAAAAAAGGTAGTGTCTAACATCATGTGATAAATATGGCTTACATACTTTTTTTAAGAAAAACCGAAGCGCCAACACATCGCCAAATTTAAATTCATTTTTCTTTCGTAATCATTTGGATAATTAGCCAATTTTCTAATCACTTAACTCTCGATGCATGACAATATAATGGATAAGCCGTGTGTGCATCATCACAAGTAAACTATCGCCACTGGAATGATTTCTTAACAGAATTAGGATTAGGATGGATTAATTAACACACGATTAATTTATTGGTGTATCCGCCTGTAACTAGCCTCGAACATGGTCCTACCTTGTTTAACAATTTTCATGTTGACACGGTGTTGCTGGGGTGAGTTCAAAGCAGGTCACATGTTAATGCAGCACGGTATGTAACACAAGGCTATGCTCGATTCAGCACTTGAATTGGTTTCACATGAGATAAGAGTAACGACGACTATTGCCTGACCGTTTTCATTGCTTTCCTATGTAACACAAGGCGCCCACTGAGGTCTGCCACGCCAGTGTCCACTTATGGAGAGTTACTCTTATGATGTTGCACACGCAAAGACCAACACACGAAAGATAAAAAAACATAAACATGTTTTTGACATATAAACAAATGTCTTCTATACATTTTTTAAGAATTACACAGTGCAATGCAAAACCTTACCCCTATGATCATCTTCGAAGACTGGACCGGCAAATCTTCGAGATTGACGAAGTTACCACTGAAAGCACAACACCGAACTATTCGCTCCCATGGAGAATCGAACTCAGGACCTGAAGCGATTAATTATTTCATTACAATCATAGAAACAACACTTTTGACTCACTTACCAGTTCTTTCTAGCTAAATTGTCCTTCGTTAAAATCACTCCCCGTTGAAGATACCAAAGAAATAAATTTTATCTTCAAAGGAAGTTTCAGCTTCTAAATGAACTTATTAGTGAAAGGGGAACCTTTCATCAAATACTGATACATAGACTGTACTGAGAAATGACCATCATTATGTAGGTCCCAAGTGAAGATGTCCCTCCCATTAGAAAGCTGGGTATTAGTTATTTTAGCGACTAGTTTATTCCAGGCAGTCATTTTATCCCCAACTAAAGCTTTTCGAAACGAAATATTTAGTGGCACCTGGTTCATAACAACAACCATAGTAATATGGGGGTATTTGACTATATTATACACTATTGGAAAATGCTCCTTTTAAGGGGTTTATAACCTACCCATGTGTCCTCCCAAAATTTGGTTTGTGAACCATCTGTTATTTTGAAAGTTCAACATCCCATAAGATCTTCCATGACCTTTGAAAGACCCTTTCAGAAATGCGAGTCATTAGGTTTAATTTGAACTTGTGACAAATATGATGTACTTAGATATTTATTTCTAAGCAAGCTATTCCACATGCCATCTTCGTTGAGTAGCTTAAAAGATCATTTACTAAAGACATTTATGGTTAAGTCACGAAATCTGTTATACCTAGACCCTCTTGATCTTTAGGATGGCACAAGATGTCCCACTTAGCAAGGTGCTAATTCTTCTTATCATAAATATGGGCATTTCAAAGAAAAGTCATCATAAATATGGGTAAGATGGTAAGAACTGAATTCAATAAAACCAGTATGGCCCCATAGGACATATGTTTGGCTTTCCAAGTACTTAGTTTACGCTTGTTTCTTCGATTACACTCCAATTCGTACTACAAAGTTTATGGTGGTCCATAGGGATTCCTAAGTACCGAAAAGGGTACGGCCCTATTTGACATCCAAAGAGTTCAATATACTTCATTTCCATAAAGTTTAGCATCTCCACAACAAAATATTTCATTTAATGGAAATTGATTTTAGACCTGATAATTGTTCAAATACCCTGAGCAATAATTTCATATTCTTAGCTTGCTCCATATCATGGTCCAAAAAAAGGTTGTATCATCTGCATATTGCAAGATAGACAATCCATCGTCCACAAGACCGTCACCTTTTACCCTGAGCAATTAATGTAGAGAGCATATCTGCCACAATGTTGCTTATAGCATACTAGATCTCGTCCTTTTTTTATTTCTTTTGTAATGGCTCTATGTACCGCCTTGTCGCAAAGGATGGAACATTATTCTAAATAGAGATTTCCTTTATTAAAAAATCATCTTTCAGACCAAGGGCCGGGGGGCTGCATGACGATGCATGCAGCCTTGGATAACAACCGGAAACGGTCTGCCTTTTATTTCTCTTGTGATTCGTCTATCAATCGACAAACAAAGTCATCATGATCTGAAACGAAAACCTGCTATGTCCACTGAACATGGGAATACCAAGAAATTCAGTAGGTTGAGTAGTTCTTTTCCTTCTTCGTGAAGCACAAAGAAGGGGATAGATGCCTGTTATTTATGTATCACTCTAGTGAAAGAAAATGAAAATAAAAATGATGCCGTGAAGCTGATTAAGAAAGACACACGGAGCAAGCAAGCATAGCACTAAAGAACATCATCCATTCAAATGCATGCATGCAATAAATGCAACCATCACGGACTATTAAGAACTGCCGTCTTATATGTGATTGGTGTGTACACAAACAGTCAAACCTTTTGGGGTATATATGCCGGTATGACATGAAAACCTTATCCCCCGTTGTCCAACTCCTCAAGGCATTCCAATCACCTAACCCCTGATTAATAAGGCCGGCCATGGTTGAAATACCGGAAGTGATGATGAGACGTCTATCCGACTATCACCATAGAATTTCAGAATAAGAATTATTTGCGCAATTCTTTAAAAGGAAATAAAGAAAAGAAATATTAATGTGACATATGCCACCTAGTTAATTGTTCTTGTGATGATCATTTCGATAGAATACACTTGCATTGGCCAATCTACTCAGCTACTCGACATGACGACTAATAAGCAAGTCGTACGCGCTGCAAGTACTGTACTCTGACCTTTGTTATAATCCCTCATGTGTGGAAACTTGGATTGATAACCATGTTCCTTAGCACCATTAAGGTTAGGATTAATTGAAACTAATTAATTAAATGAGCAATGTATATATAGCTAGCTTAAAAAAATGTCATACCTTGTTTAATAAAGCAGACAGGGTATCTCGAGGCAATGTTGATTCAGCATTTGCCGTCACTAATAACCTCTGTTTTCAAATATATACTTGGTCACTTTAAGGATGAAATGACCAAAATGCCCTCATAAATTTGTATTTAAGTGTTTCTATAACATCCACGCGATATTTTTCACAGGAGAAATGGGAAATTATGTTTCAGGAAACGTAAAGTTCCAAGATATGGAAGTGGCCAAACAAAAGTGTAAGTATTTGAAAATAAAGTTAGTACATACAACTGGCGCAATGATCTAGTACTTCCATTTCAAATTATAGTTTATTTAAATTTTATTCTAAGTTAAACTTCTATAACTTTAATGTAACCTTTTAGAGAGATATATTAATATTACAATTTAAATAAATACACTATTATGCATATTTATAGAGTTTTTTTGTGAACGTGCCGTAGCATATGTTTTATTAAGAGGAAGAGAATTACACAGCCAAACTACGAGAACCCTCGTAGCACAAGTTACAAATCACCAAGGCTGTGATAAATGACATGGTATAAACTAGAGCAACAAGGAAAAAACAAGGGGAGAGGCCCTCAATCTTAAACAAAACAAACTGAACCGGTGAGAACAAAAGAGACATCGACGCAAGGGTTGCCCACATAGAAGTTATAACCACGGTAGCAAAGCATCCACACAGAGAAGACGAGATGAACTTCCTTCAGCAACAACGACAAAGTATTTGCCAGAGAAGAGACCAAAGCAACCTTGGCGGCAAAGCATCTGCCATAGAAAAGCCAACACGATCTCAGCAACAAAGCATCTACTAGAGAAAAGATCAACAAATGCCAAGTATCCACCGGCAAAGAGACACACAAGAATAGTGGCAAAGCATCCACCATGAAAGCAGAAAGACGGTGGTAAAGCCTCCGCCAGATAAGACAACCCAAACAAGCACTACAATAGGAGATATCACTCTAAAGATGGACATGAGGCACATACAAGCATAGCAAAGAGCTCCAACATGGACCAATGATACATCAGGGACCATGGGTGGCCTTAGGGCATGCTACTATCGCCCATATGCCTTCCACCTCCACTATGTGACATTGCTTCGTCAGGCTTCGCCCATTGCGGAAAATTCCCCATGGCTACCTCCCATATTGGCCGGTCGTGTCCTCCAAGGAGGAATGTAGAGGTAAGAGCATCGCCGTCGTCGGCCCAACAGCAAGGCAAAGGCTTTCGCCTAGCACCGAACCCACTCCCAATCACAATATGGTAAAGACTAGCATGATCTAGCATGGATGACAGCGTGGACCGACACCGGTGAACTTGGACGCCTTAGCGTCGCTAGGGCTGTTACCGCTCGTCGTCTCATGGGTGCCTTTGAGCAAAGGCTCCTCATCAGCAGAGCCGCCTCCCTCCCTCTTGTCTATGGGCCTTTTAAGGTTTCACATGCTAGTATATGAGATCATCATGATTTATGTTCTGGTTTGAATCTCGAAATTGCATACTTTCTCAACAATATATCCACTGCAAAAAGGCTACAGTAGTTTGCAGTGGCACAAAAAATTTGAAGGTATGGCAAAGTGTATAGATAATAAAAAATGAAAAATAACGTTTGACACTAAGGGTGAGCTAGAGCACTTGAGGAGGAGCTACGTTTAGTGGCTCCGGCTCCTCTACTGTTCACTTAAAAACAGTTTCTTTGTAGAAGTGTTTGGTAGGATTTCTCTGGCTTCTTGGTAGAAGCTGCTATCGGAGCCGGAGTCAGAGCCGTGCCAAATAGGCGCTAAAGTTGTTTATGGATATATATAAAAAAAACTCGACCTACGGGAGTAAGTCACCCCCGGGCAGCATTGCTGTAAGAGAGAAGACTTTCTCACATAGGCCGAGAAAAATCTCGAACCCCTGCCCCACCCTGACACCGGGGCACCGTTGCCCTGTGAGAACCGGACTGGGCCTTTGACCTGCGCTTTGGCTGTGGGACAGACGAGAGGATTTTTTTAACCCTAGTCAGAAATTCGGACCTAAGGAGTGCCGTCGAGGCCACCTAACCAGCATATATCACCAAGTATATGAAATATAGAAGTAAGAACAGATACATATAGCGAAAGACAAGAGACAAACTGAGTGATTCATAAATTAATCAACCATCATGCCTGCTTAATTACTTTCACACTTCACGGTTCTTCATAAACTAACCAAGAAAATTAAGGAAGCAACGAACTGATTAATAAACAAACAAATAAGCTTAGGGTGGTCTGGCCTTACCAGATCGGCTGATCGTAATCTCTAGTGGTCCTGATCGATCGACCGGCACGGCAGATGGACTGGCGGAGTTGCGTCACTGGCGTGGTGTCATACTGTCATGTGTCATGTACCTCGGTCGCTGCGTGCCTGCATCAGATTCAGCTCCGAGCTAAGCGTGTCCGTAGCACTTTCGTTTTTATTTGGTAATTAGTGTTCAATCATGGATTAATTAGGCTCAAAACGTTCGTCTCGCAATTTCCAACCAAACTGTGCAATTAGTTTTTTTTTCGTCTACATTTAATACTCCATGCACGTATCGTAAGATTCGATGTGATAGGTATTGTAGCACTTTTTTTGGATTTTGGGGTCCATCTAAGGCTCAGTTTAGTTCCAAAATTTTTGGCAAAATGGGCACGGTAGCATTTTCATTGTTATTTAGCAAATAGTGTCTAATCCTAGTCTAATTAGGCTTAAAAGATTCGTCTCGTGGATTTCGTCTAAACTGTGTAATTAGTTTTATTTTTTATTTATATTTAATACTTCATGCATGCGTCTAAAGATTCGATGTGACGAAGAATCTTGAAAAATTTTGCAAAATGGGGTGGAACTAAACTGGCCCTAAACACGCGCTAAGGCATCGTTGCACGCCGCACACCGGAAGGCGGAAGCCGAAGCACGAGCAGCGCGGTGTCCGTAGACTAACGAGGAGAGCCTGGCTCATTTCTGGAAAGCAGGATCTGGATCTGGCTGCACAGGCTGCAGAGATGCAAACTGCTTTTGTTTAGTTGATTGAATCTAGAAGACTCGGCTGAACAGTGTGCTTGTGTGGTTACCCTTGCTACAATATGTTCCGTCAAATTGAATAAAAAGTAAGTATTGAGTTAACTATTTTTTACTCCAATCGATTGTATAGCATTAATTTATTTTTATTCCATTAAACCTTAATTTATGTTGAAATATAATAATATGCCTTAAATTATGCCAATCATATGTTAATATCATCATTATTAATCTGCTAAGAGCGTGTTTAGTTCCTCAAAGTTGGATATTTGGGCTACTGTAGCACTTTCGTTTTTATTTGGCAATTAGTGTTCAAACATGGACTAATTAGGCTCAAAACGTTCATCTCGTAATTTCCCACCAAACTGTGCAATTAGTTTTTTTCGTCTATATTTAATGCTTCATGCACGGGCTGTAAATATTCAATGTGATAGGTACTGTAGCACTTTTTAGAATTTTGAGGTGAAACTAAACACACGCTAATACAATGCGTCCCACAAGCCTAGCTCTAGAGGTACGGATTTCATCTACGGTTCCCGGTAGTCAGCCTCATTGGACACTTTCGCATCTATAGGGCCAAGCTCGAGCTGTTAACCAAGCAACTACTCCCTCCGACCGTTTATTATGGTTGTTTTAGCTTTGGACGCTTATACCAAGGAGGCAAAAGAAATACCTGCATACCCCTGTATGCCAATCATTCCCGGTGGTATTGCAACATGTTGCATTAAATGTCCATACGTCATGAGTGGTGGGAGGGGGAGCCAGAAAGGGATAAGGCTGCTACACGGGGCAACTGTGTGATAGATGGCAGACCTATCAACGCATGTATGGACAACAACACTCATGTAGGGACAACCTCTCCAAGCTAAAACGACAATAATAAAGGGACAAAGGGAGTAGTTCTAAAAAAAACAGTTAAACATGCAACATGCTGTCCGGCGTGAATACAAGTAACCAAACCCACTAGAAAAGACCGTGTTTGCCCTCAACAGCATGAGATTTTTTTAGACTCACCGCTCCTCTATTTATTGATTAACAGGAGAGTAGGGATTACAAACGTGTTCTGGTGGCTTCTTAAACCAAAAACAAATCTACCACTAGACTCGTAGATGCTGCTCTTTGCTAGGCTATCAACGCATCCCCATTGGACTTACGACTCTCATGAACAAACTTCACTAAGACAAACTCCAGAGATCGTGCCTTGGTCTCCTGAATAATCTAGCCATGATGGACCCATACCTGCTCCTCCAATGCTCTTGATGAGGTTCAAGCAGTCCGAAGCAATCTGAAGCCTTTGTAGGCCAAGGTTCAATGCCAGCGGTTCCCGGCAAGCAACTGCCTCCAATAACTCCTCCATAAATCTATCAACAAAGCTATGCGTTGAAAAAGGGACTCTGAAAAACCTGTTCATCGATCACGTTGCGGCGAGCATACCCTAATGCCCAGAGAGTGACCACCGCCCTCGTCAGGTTTTGGTGTTTGAGCGCTGCCATGATCGACGAGAACCACCCCCTTGCATCATCGCATTGACAGTGGGATTTGGGACAAGTGGTCAGGAGTTAGGAGAACTGCACAGCACACATACACTTCGAGTCGCCATGTTTCTGTGATGGAGGACATCTCATGTAGGGATTGACTGTCGTGCCAGCCTCCAAAAGAAAACTTACCTGGGTTTTCCAAAGACTTCTCCGTTCCTCCTCGGATTGATAATCCAACCTCCCAGCCGTATTCTTAGCGACAGCCTTCGCCTATTCCCGATTGTGGACAAGGACAAGCATCCGGTATGCTGACCGAACGAAAAAAAAAATCCCGCTCTTCTCATAATGCCACGTCCAAAAGTCATGTTCCCTGGTAATCAGCGGAATATTAAGAATCATCTTCCTATCCATCGGAGTGAAGACCTCCTCCAGCAGAAGCTGATTCCAACTGCACACCTTCTGATCAATGAGAGATCACTAACTCGCTATGGTCTGTCGTTCTCACGCCGGCAACAAATTGGTCGCATCAACCCTGCCCGCGGCAGCCAGTTCATAGACCATATGTCAGTAGACTCACCATTGCCTATCCCCCCAATGAGACCTTGTTGCAACACCTCCTTGCCATCAACGATCGCTCGCCAAACTCTAGAAGGGGATGCTCCAATTGTCGCATCAACAAAATTTCCGTTCGGAAAATACACCGCCTTTAAAATCCGTGCATGCCTGGCCACCAAAACAGCATGAGATAGAATAGGGCACTGAAACCCATGTGCGGGTGGTCTGAACATCAACACCACAAAGCCCAATACCGGTTCATTATTTAGAATATCAATTATCACATCTTCGGTTTTTCTAAAAAGAAAATCATATCTTTCTTCAGTGAGGACGGTTCGATCTATAGCCATAGAGCAACCATGGACACCCACTATAAATTCACAACAAGTGCCCATGCACATACACCCAATACATAAAACTGTTGTTTAATTTTAAGAGGAATAGTTGGAAAAAATACAAATCTCCCATGTGCTTCGTGTAGTGGATGCTCATAATTGATCCATGGGATCGTCCCTATTAAACCTTTTTCCTCACATCTCTCCCAACGACTGCTTGTGCATACATTCTTACTCCAAATGTTAGAAACCACCATAGTTTCCAACTTTCCATACCCTCCACCTCTAGAAACTAGCTTTTCCAAGCAAGTTTGTACAAGTAGTTTCCATGGAAAAAGAAATTTAATAAACACTGCAACACAAACAAACAAAGGATCAGCTGTGACAAACATTATGTAAGCAATTCTACGAAGATACATCATTTGAGTTCAAAGCAAAGTAGGTACCAACATTGATAAGTTTATTAAATACAATTAATAACCATATAAATTTAGGTAGCAATGCTGACAAAACATAGTAATATTTAGATGACCATCAGCCGTTTGTCCTCCTCCACATGAACTCCCATGTCCACAGGAACTCCATTAGGACTGACACACATTGAAATCCTTTCCACACTTCAGCAGGCTGAAAAAGATAAGCATCGGCATCACCGCGCTGCAGCCGTCGCTCGAGAGAATTTCCGTTTCGGCTGCCTCGACTTTCGCGTGCGTCAGTGGCAACCACCTACACACGGTGACCACACAACGAGCTTAAGCACCACATCCGCATCTGTCTCGATGGTGTGCCGCTACATGCATGGAACGCAGACATCGCCCAGAAGCTGGTGGCGATCGAGCTCCTGTAAGCTGGACTACATGGAAGACAAGTCCCGGCTTAGGAAGGACACACGTGCGCTCTACATTTGGGCGCGGACCAAAAACCCGTCTCTCCTCCCTAAGGTAACTTGGCTGACAATTACAGGCAGAGATGTGGAAGTCCACGACAGCTTCACTGCATCATCCTCGTCCTGCAATGGACATTCAAGGTTCTCGTCCATCTCCATCTTCACGTGGACCTGGAGAGCAGAGGCCCGCCCAGGGAATTCACCAGGCGACTAGGCGTGGTGGACGGAGAGCGTTCCCCGCGTAACCGCCACGACCATCCTCCAAATGACCGTCTCGGCAGGCAACACGATGATGATGATGGCTATCGCATTGAATCCCCGGCGGACGATTATGGCAGGACCACAACCAGAGAGCTCAGAAACCAGCACTGGGCGACGCAGGGACGAACGACGATGAGCACCGTGGCTGGCACAACAAGAGCCGCAACTGGAGGTCACAGGCGGCGCGAGCTGCACGCTGGCGATGGCACGACTGCCTCTGCACTGCACACGGAGTGCCAGTCTTCTGCACCACCAAGCCCCCCGCGTGCTTCTTCAGCCCCGCTGGAACAACTGGGCCACGGATGGGTTGAGTCCTCCCCCCTGGTGGACAACACTTCGAAACGCGAGACCCCTCGGCGCCCCATCCCTACAGCGACTGTTGGGCCCGGCATCTCCCACACGGGTGAGCAGATCGTTCACCGGCGTTTTCGCACACAAACTACGGCTAGAGGTAGAAGACAGAGGAAGAACAGAGCGCACACACAGCACAGACACCAGCATTGGCTGAAGCTCTGCAGAGGAGATGGCAAAATTGAACTCACTCTCTTTACTAAGTTGCAGTCAAAAGCTATATATACAACTCTACCCATCTAATCCTAATACACAGACAAGTCAGACTGCCATGCTGCTACAGTGACTAGATGTGACAGCAAGGCTGATTTTGACACCTGCCCCTGCTATGGCTACAGTGCGGCAGGGGAACCTTTCAGCGTCTGCCTCCTACCGCGGCTATAGTGCAGCAGCAGGGAGGCCCTTTCGACGTGTGCTCCTGTCGCGCGTATAGAGGGAGAGCAGCAGATTACTTTATAATTCTTCCCCTAATACTGCTGCTAACCCTAGAACCTCCACCATGCCGATTATCTTCTTCAGCTCCATGAACCGAAGATGGCCGAGCGGCTTGGTGATGACGTCCACGAGTTACCGACCAGTTTCGATGAACTCGATGACGATCTGTCCTCCATCGACACAGTCCCTGAGGAAGTGGAACTTGACGTCGATATGTTTGCTCCGGTCATGGAGAACTAGATTCTTCGTGAGGGCGATGGCGGGTTGGTTGTCCACCATCATTGCTGGTGGGTGAGCTTACACAACGGTCAGCTCGCCCAGCAGCCGGTGCAGCCACATAGCTTGGCACGCCGCTGTGGCCGCCACCACGTACTCTGTCTCACACGTAGACAACGCCACCACCTTCTATTTCAGTGACAGCCATGATATTAGAGCCGACCCGAGGAAGACAAGCACGCTAGAGGTGCTCCGCCGTTCGTCGATGTCCCTCGCCATGTCTGCGTCACTGAACACAGTGAGCTACAGCCTACTTCAGCCGGTCTTGGGGAAGACGATCACCTGAACCACCATTCCCTTGATGTAGCACAACAGCCGCTTCACCATCAAAGTCACACATGGCTTGCACTCAGTCATGCCGCTTCGCTCCAACAGCTTCGAGGCGTACGCGCTCTGACCGAGCGTGAGCGCCTCCTTCCCCTGTCTCACCTCGATCCTGAGGTAGTAAGAGAGCGCGCCGAGATCGCTCATTCGAAAACGAGACTCACGCTTGAAGCTGTCGATGTCCTACGCACGCGCGCCAGTGACGATCAAGTCGTCCACATACACACCGACGAGCTCCTCCTTCCCCGTCGCCACGTGTAGAGCGTGTGCTCGGTTGCGCACCGCGTGAACCCAAACTCGCCTAGCGTGGCGTCAAGCTTGGCATTCCACGCTCGCGGGGCCTGCCGTAGCCCGTAGAGCGCCTTGCGCAGTCGGAGCACCCTGTGCTCCACTCTCTTGACGGAAAAACCCGGAGCTTGCCTGATGAAGACCGTCTTCTCCAGCTCGCCATTGAGGATGGCCAATTTTATGTCTAGGTGATGAACGCGCCAGTCCTTTGCTGCTGCCAAAGCCAGCAGCAGTCGGATAGACTCCATGCGCGCTACCAGCGCAAAGACTTCCTCAAAGTCGATGTCCTCGCGTTGGACAAAGCCTCAGGTGACGAGGCATGCCTTGTGCTTGACAATGGCGCCGTGCTCGTCCCACTAGACCTTGTACACCCACTTTAGGCCGATTGAATGGCATCCTAGAGGTGGATCGACGAGCTCCCACGTCTTGTTTTCCTCGATCGCCTTCATCTCCTCCAGCATCGCCCATCGCCAATCTGCATGGCCAGCACGAACGTGGGTGGTTCCTCTGCACTGACAAGAAATAGCTCTGGGTCGTTGAGCAGCCAACCCGCCAGGCCTGAGGACCCTGTGCCGCCGACGATGTTGTCCAGCCAGCGGAACCGCACCTCCTCACCATCGTGGAAGGCATCCACGAATTCGGTAATGTCGCTTGGAGGTGAGACGAACTCGATCGGTGTCGATGGAGTCCCTTGTTCCGCCGGAGTGGTCGGCACAGCACCTAGAGTGCTCGACACCCCGGCTGCAGTGCTTGGTACTACTCCTAGACTGCTCGTCACCATTCCTGGAGTGGTTGGCACCACTACTGGAGTGCTCAGCATCAGTCTTAGAGTGGTCGGCACCACTGCAAGATCTCTTGGCTCTGCTACGGGAGCGTTCGGCACCCATCCTAGACTGGTCGGCACCACTCCTGGAGTGCTCGGCACCACTCCTGGAGTGCTCGGCACCTCTCCCGGAGTGCTCGGCACCGCCCTAGGAGTGCTCGGCTCTGTTGTTGGAGTGATCAGCACCTCCTCTCCAGCGTCTCCACCACTGTGGATGACCAAGTGCTCAACGACGAAGGTGTTGGTGGAGCCGCCAGCTTCCCCCGTGCCCGGACTGTCCTAGTCCTAGGCCGCCTTCTTGTCGAACACGATGTCACGCAAGACACCCACCTTGCCTCCGCATGGGTCATAGAGCTGGCATGTCTTGGTGCCTTCCTCGTAGCCCAGCAGCACCATAGGTGTGCTCCTGTCCTCTAGCTTGGTGAGGACTAGCTTCATCTTCCTGACGTGGCTGATGCAGCCGAATGTCTAGAGGAAAGACACGCTCGGCTTGCGCCCATACCAAGCTTTGAACGGCGTTTAGCCCTTCAGGGCCTTGGTGGGTGCACGGTTGAGGATGAACACCGCCATGGTCACCGCCTCTCCCCAGAACTTTGCCGACATGCTTTTGGCCTTCATCATGGATCGAGCCATGCTGACCACCGTCTGGTTCTGCCGCTCCACCATGCCATTCAGCTATGGCAAGTACAGTGCGGTGTGGTGTCGTACCACACCCTAATCCACGCAGTACGCAGCAAACTCCACCGAAGTGAATTCGCCGCCATGATCAGTCCACAACACGCGTAGCTTCTTGTCGCTCTCTGTCTCCGTGCGTGCCTTGAACTTCTTGATCGCATCTGCCGCCTCATCCTTGCTCGTCAGGAGTTGCAGCCACATATAGCAACTGCAATCATCCACGAGTAGGAGAAAATACCACCGACCACCGTTTGTGGCTAGCATGATTGGCCTACAGAGATTGCTGTGGACGAGCTCAAGAGCGTACGCCGCGTGATACTTGGCCGCCTTTGGGAAGGATAGCCTCCTCTGCTTCCCGATCAAGCAGTTGTCACACAGCTCGCCTACGTGCTTGATGTGGGGTAGCCCTCGGACCATCTTCTCCAGCCGAACGAGCGTGTCAAAGTTGAGATGGCCAAACCGGGCATGCCACAGCCACGACTCCTCGGTGTATCATGCTGCCAGGCACACTGGCTGCTCCACCTTCAAGTCGAGCAGGTACAACTGGTTCCGGGACCTCTTGACCTTGGCAAGAAGCCGCTGCTCCCGGTCCCTAATCCTGAGGACGCCATCCTTAATCAGTACCTCGTTGCCGCACTCATCCAGCTAGCCAATGCTCATGATGCTTGAACACAACTACGGGATGTAATATACATCTGTCAACGCATGGTGCTCGCCATTCTAGAACCTGAAGATAATGGTGCCGCACCCTCGGATCGCCACCCTTGAGCCATCACCAAACTTCACTGTTCTAGTCACATTGCCGTCGAGCTCAGAAAAGGCTTCCTTGGAGCCCGTCATGTGGTTGCTGGCGTCGGAGTCTAGGTACCACCGCAGCTCCTGCTCATCGCCCACACGTTCGAGGTGGACTTGGGCACATGGTTCGTCAAGGTTGACAGCCTTCAGAGCCTTGTTGTGCCCTTCCACTGCCCTCACATCTCCCTTCTCCTTGGCCTCAACGTCGTGCGGTGCACAGAACATCACCATCAGGAGAGTGGCCTCATCATCCTCATCAGCCTGCGCTAAATAAGCCTCAGCCTTCTTCTCCTGCTTGCGATTTGGGCACTCCTTTGCCCAATGGCCTGTCTTCCCACAGCGCCGGCAGGCGTTGGGGTCGACCTTCTTCTTCTTCTCCGAAGAAGCATTGCCACGACGCTCGCCATCGCCATCGCGGCTGGAGGAGACTTCCCCAGACTTCTTCTCCTTCATTCGGGCAACCCACTCCTCTGTTAGCAGCAACTTGCCGCTGCTCATCGTTGTTGTGGCCTGCTCTATGCGCTCGTCCACCGCCTGTAGATGGCCTATCACATCCTCAATGGTGAGGGTGGACAAGTCCAACATCATTTCTATGGAGAGAGCGATCTGGATATACTTCACCGGCACGGAGTGGAGGTACTTGGAGAACGCCTCTTCTTCGTTGATGGTGATGCTGTGGCTCTTCAGCTTGCTGATGAGCGACTGCAGGTAGAGGGAGAAGTCCTCCACTGACTCACCATCCTTGAACTTGAGGTTGGCGTACTCCTGCTTCAGCAGCTAGGCCATCGTCATCTTTGCGCGGTCGGAGCCGACGCGCATTGCTAGAATGGCCTCCCACGCCTCCTTAGCAGAGTTCTTTGCCCCCAATGGCTTCTTGTACTCTGCTAGTACAGCAGTGAGGATAGCTTCCAACACTGACATGTTATCTTCTTCGTTGTCGGTGCTCTTGCCAATGGCATTCTAGAGCCGTCGAGCTCTGAGCTTGACCTTTATGGTCACCGCCCACTCGCCATAGTTGGTGTGAGTCAGCATCGACCAACTAGTGCCATTGACCTCCCACACCTTGCGCACGATGACCTCCTATTGTGGCTGGGCAGACACATCAGCGTCGCTGCTGTCGCCCATCTTTAAACCATCTGTCATCGCCAGCGATTAGTCCGAGGACAGCGCTTTTACGGCTCCGATACCACTTGTTGAGCCTAGGATCTCCCACACAGGTGAGCCGACTGCTCACTGGCGTTCTCGCACACACACTACGGCTGGAGGTAGAAGAGGGAGGGAGAACAGAGCGCGCACAGACACAGCACAAGCATCAGCGTTGGTCAGAGCTCTGTAGAGGAGATGGCAAAATTGAACTCACTCTATTTACTGAGTTGCAGTCAGAAGCTATATATACAACTCTACCCATCTAATCCTAGTACACAGATATGTCAGGTTGCCATGCTGCTACAGTGACTAGATGTGACAGTAGAGCTGCCTTTGGCCCCTGCCCCTGCTGTGGCTACAGTGCGATAGGGGAGCCTTTCGGCGCCTGCCTCTGCCGTGACTACAGTGCAGCAGCTGAGGAGCCCTTTTGGCGCCTGCTCCTGCTGCGTGTATAGAGGGAGAGCAGTAGATTACTTCACAGCGACTACATCGACCACGCCAACACAGAAAACAAGGGCCCACAGTCACGAACGTAGCAGTCGTCGGCGCAAGGAAGGACAGCGGTGCTCCCCGACGCATCCCGAGCCAAAGGAAACTTCAGCAAAGCATCGCCCACACTGCAATCCAAGGGTTTCTTCACCCCCATCTGTGGAGGGCGACCGAGCTGAAGCACCTGTGCTGATCGATAGGGTCTCCCCGTAGCGCACCATGTCCTCACCAACTACACACCCGTGGGCAACTTCAGGCGGTTGCTCCACGACGTGCACGCGAGTTCAACGCTTTAGGCCCGGCGTTGTCTACGTTAGGCACGGGCCAGGCCAGGCTAGGCCACTCCACGAGCAGCTCTCGGGGGTAGTGACAATGATCATACAGGCGGGCCCGGATGCTGCTACAAACACGGTCTACAGCTAGGAGGAGCCGTGCGGTGCGGAGAGCACGGCATCGGGCTTCGTCCGCATAGTGTCGCACGCCTTGTCTCTGGCATGGCTGCAAGCGCCACCACGCAACCCTACTCAGACTCAATGCCATCAAAGGGCGCCGGCAATCTCACTCCGCAAGAGTGTTCATCTGGCTTCCAAGAATTGGTCCTGGAGCGACGCCTAGGCAAAGGCGCGTTGGGTCCTGATGAAGAAGCTAGGCATCATAGAAGAGGAAGGGCCCTCAGCAGATGACCAGTTCCTGCACTACTTTAGCCTCTTCAGGGCCCCCTCACCGATGAGGCCATCAAGGCAATGATGGCGTTGTGTGGCCTCGACGATGTAGCTACCGCAGGCGCTGTTCAGGCCTAGGGTCTTGGCGCGCACTGCACTGCTACAGGGTCTTTCCATTTGTTTTAATGGCACAGCATAATTGTCAGCTTCTCAACTAGAATGTCAGGGGACTAAATGATGGAGCTAGGAAAGATGCAGTGAGCGAACTTGTGAAAGATACTCGCTCCAATATTGTTTTGCCTACAACAAACTAAGCTGCAGCTTCTGGGTCAGAATGTGGTGAATCGCTCATTAAAGCCTCGTTTAGTTGAGGCCAAAGTTGGCGCCGCCGGATTTCGTGGGACACTGTAGCGCACTGTAGCATTTCGTTTGTATTTGGTAATAATTATCCAAACATTGACTAATTAGGCTCAAAACGTTCGTCTCGCAAAGTACAATAAAACTGTACAATTAGTTTTTGATTTCGTCTACATTTAGTACTTCATGCATGTAACGCAAGTTTGATGTGATAGGGAATCTTCTTTTCGCATAGTGTCAAATTCAGGAAAGTGGGGGAACTAAACATGGCCTAAGACCAAAATTTGCCAACTCCTATGCAGTTCTGCCGGTCGAACAAACTAGAGGTGGCATCCTACTCGCCGTCAATGAGGACTTATTTGACCTCTCAGACGTCCACCTGTCCACACATGCCATCACAACGATGATCACAATGAGAGCAGATAGCCTTTCATGGCAAATCATGGTGGTGTACGGACCGCAGGGGATGCGGTGAAACTACAGTTTCTCCAGTAGCTTAGAGACACCCCCCCGCCCAACCATGACAGACGGCTCATCCTCAGGGACTTCAACTTAATATACCAAGCGGAAGACAAAATAACTCAAACCTGAATCGTCAGCTTATGGACTCCTTCAAAGAGGTGATATACGACTTGGGCCTCAAAGAAATAAGATTAAATGGTCGTCGCTTAACCTGGAGCAATGAGCAAGATACTCCAACTCTTACTCGGATTGATAGGATTTTCTACACCCCTGAATGGGAGCTGCTGTTCCCGACATGCTTCCTCCACTCTCTTCCTTCCCTCATGTCAGACCACACTCCACTCCTCCTGTAGGGTGAGCTTGACCACCGCCATAACTCGTGTTCCGGTTTGAAAACTTTTGGACCAAGATGCAGGGCTTCAATGGGTTAGTCTAGGATACTTGGAACAAGCCGGTTAACTTGACACTGCCCCTGAAACGCCTACATATCAAATTGTCTAGAGTTTCCAAATCTATCAAATGGTGGTGCAAAGAAAAGATCGGGGACACTAGACTATAGCTAGCAATAGCCAAAGAAGTCCTGCTTTAGCTTGAGGCCGCTCAATAATCTAGAGCACTCACGGCCTAGGAACTTGAGCTACGTCGACGCCTGAAAACAGTGTTTTCCTAAATGCTAAACAGTCGGTCACCTACCGTTTAGCCATTATTCGGGCAAAACATCCCATTAAACGGGTTAAACGGCCAATTAAACGGGGTAAATGGGTGATTAAACGAAAACGGCGCACCACCATATAGCATTTACACGGTGTTTAAACGGGCTAAACAGTCGTTTAGGCGAACAGTGCCTGAAAATCAGAAGCACCGGATTGGCCACCATTGAAAAAGCAAGAATTAGGCAAAGATCGAGGCTCACCTACATCCAGTGCAGTGACGCCAACACGAAATTCTTCCACATTCGTGCGAGCTCCCGCCGAAGGAAAAACTACATTCATTGTTTGCACACAAATGAGGGGATGATGTTTGCCCATGAGGGCAAGGAGAAAGTGATCAGGGATTATTTCAGAGACCACATCGGCTCATCAGCACCGAGGCCAATAAGCCTCGATTGGCATTCCCTTGCATATGCCCCACGAGACCTTTCAGAATTAGAGCTCCCCTTCACACGGGAAGAGGTCAAAGACACTATTGACTCCATACCGCCCGACAAAGCTCCTGAACCTGACGGCTTCACTGGCGCCTTCTTCAAATCTTGCTGGGAAACCATCGAAGATGACATCATGGCTGCCATAAATAGCCTATTTGCAATGAACTCCCAAGGCTTCCAGTTTTTGAACTCGGCGAACATCGTCCTACTTCCCAAAATAAATGACGCCCTAAGAGTCACAGATTATAGGCCCATCAGCCTCATCCACAGCATCGCCAAGATGTTTTCCAAACTTCTAGCTAATAGATTGGCGCCAATGCTAGACTCTATGGTCTCAAAATGCCAGAGTGCATTGATTAAAAAGAGGAGCATACATGATAATTTCCTATACGTCCAAAGCACGGTGAGGAAACTACACAAGCAAACAATGTCGACCCTCTTATTAAAGCTTGACATCCACAAGGCCTTTGACACGGTTAATTGGAGCAACCTTCTGGAGGTACTACAGGCCCTGGAATTTGGGCCAAGATGGCGAGAGTGGGTTTCCATTCTTTTCTGCACGGCCACCTCAAGCTTCAACCATGGCATAGGTGTTCGCCAAGGCGACCCCCTCTCCCCCATGTTTTTCATCCTTGCAATGGACCCTCTCCAGCGCATCCTCGATCTAGCGACCCAACAAGGGATCCTCTCCCCGCTGCCTCCATCAGCCGCTAAATGGAGGATCTCCATGTACGCGGACAACACGGCCATCTTCATTAACCCAGTAAAGAAAGATCTCAAAGCAATCAAAATAGTCCTACAGGCGTTTGGGAGCTTCTCAGGCCTACACATTAACCTCCAAAAAAGCTTCATACACCGGATTAGATGCGAGGATGTTGACCTAGAGCAGGTACTTTCCTCCTTCGATGGTGTCAGAAGCACATTCCCTTGCTGATACTTAGGACTGCAGCTGCACACTAGAAAGCTTCAGAAGATTCATGTGCAACCACTCATTGAATGCATTGGCCAAAGACTCCCCGGATAGAAAGGAAGATGGCTGAACAGAGCAGGATGATTGACGCTTGTCTCCTCAGTGCTCTCATCTATGCCAACTTATCATCTCAGTGTTTCCACTAGCGGCATGGGCTAGAAAGAAAATTGATAAAATCAGGAGATCTTTCCTTTAGAAGGGCGATGAAAATGCAAATGGTGGTCATTGTCTCGTCAATTGGCCAACGGTGACTAGGCCAAAAGACATCGACGAATTAGGGGTGCCGGACCCAGAGAAATTTGGAAGAGCCCTTCGCCTTCGATGGCTCTGGCAGAGCTAGACCGACGACTGCATACCTTGGGCAGGTTCTGAACTGCCTTGCAACGACGCCAACCGACTACTTTTCAAAACCTCGACCATGATCACGATTGGTGATGGTGCAAGGGCCCATTTCTGGCATGATAACTGGCTTGATGGGGAGGCCCCCAAAGATTTTGCTCCACATTTGTTTGAGTTGGCAAGAAGGAAAAATAGGTCGGTTCAGCAAGAGCTTCAGAACAATACCTAGACACGCACCCTGAGGAGCCGAATCACCACCACCGAGCACATAGAGGAATTTGTTTCCCTTTGGATCAGTATCCAATCCGTCCATCTGCAGCGGGGCGTGCGTGACTCCATTGTTTGGCGATGGACAGCCGACGGTTCTTACTCCACTCGTTCAGCTTACATGATTCAATTCAAAGGCTCCTTTCCCACCTTCAAGAGCAAGCTAATCTGGAAAGCTCAGGTAGAAAACAAATGCAAGGTCTTTGCTTGGATCCTTGTGCAAGAGAAGATACTTACAGCGGACAACTTGCAAATAAGGGGGTGGCCTCACCAAGATCGTTGCGTCCTATGTGATGGCCCACTTGAAACACGCGTCCACATATCTCTACTTTGCCGGTTCGCAATCGCGGTATGGAGTCAAATCCTAACCTAGGAACACTTTGACAGCCAACTGATACTGTCCTCCCATGACCACGTTCACTTCATCAATTGGTGGGAAGAGACCGCAGTCAAAGTCGCAAAAGAAGAAAGGAGGCGATTCAATGGTTTGGTGGTCTACACGAATCTTTGGAAGGAAAGAAACCGAAGAATATTCAATAACGCCCAAGAATCGGCACTGCAGGTAGCTGCTAGAGTTAAGGAAGACATTGAGCAACGGCGAAGGGCTTTAGAAAGGGGGGCTAGCAAGCCGGGGATTTTGGCCATTGTTTGCGTGTTTTTCAGCCCATGCTTCTGTTTCTGTACATAAACTTTATTCTTTCCTTCCTTAATCGAGAGGCAGAGCTCCTGCCGTTCGTTTCAAAAAAAAAGTAAATCAATAAACAAGAAATATATTCTGGGCTGTTGACAATACTTTGCAAAGAGAAATATGGTAGCTATGCACAGTAGGGTCGATGCTGCCATCTCCATCCATGGAGTATAGATCAGTGGGAACCAATAGTGGGCAGCAGTGACTGAAGGTGCCGTGGCTGTGCTGTATATATTCACACCTTGCCGTGGCTGTGCACTTCAGTTTCACAAAAATAGTCGAAAGAGTTCACACTTGCATGGGAAAAAACTAGTAGGAGGAGTTCACACTTGTCGTGGGTGTGCATTTCAGTTTCACAAAAATAGTGGAAAGAGTTCACACTTGCATGCAAAAAATAGTGGAAAGAGTCCACACTTGTATCAAAATACCACTGATCCCATGAATTAAATAGTTTCAGTTCTCAAGATTGAAAATAGCACTGATCCAAGGAATTAAAATGATTTCAGTTACCTGATAGAAGTTACTTGCATGGTCACATTTGTGTGCACACAATTGCTACTGCAGAATTAATTCCAGGAAATTACAAGTCCATCAGTTACAGTTCCCAGCAATTAAATAAGCAATTTAAGAAGGATTAACAGTGTCATACCTTAGGAAATACTCATCGACGTTAATTGTTTCAGTTTCTTGTGCATCTACATCATCCACTGACTGGAATCGTTGAGTGCTGGAGAGGGAGTTCTTCTATCACCCAGGTCAATTGGAGACATTGAAGACTGATTCATTGCAGCACCAACAAAGTGAAAATTTTCTGGAGTATTATTTCCATTAGGATGGTTAGCAAATGGATTTGACTGCAGATACTAAGGCCTTGTATAGTTCCTCCTCAAAAGTTTACTCCCTATCCTACCCTATCCTATCTGTTGTGAAACGACACCTATACGCGAACGGACGTCTACAGACGAACAGGCGTCTCTTCACGAGTGATCTCATCCATCAAGCACAGGATTAGTGGATAGGATTAGACAGTTAATTTTAGTTCCAAAGGGCATGTCTTTTGGGAACAGTCGTGTCCCTTCGTGACACCCCTCCACTTGTATAAATATATTTCCAAGATCAATGAAAAGAATAGTTCTCCCAAATCTTGTTCATTTACATTCACTTCTAACACGTTATCACGCACGTTGCTCTTGCCCTGAGAAGAAAGAAAGGCCCGAGAAGCAGTTCGCTGGAGAAGGATGCCCTACGTTGCTCTCCCTGTGTTTCGCTACTTCCTGGAGTTCGCCGGGAATAGAAGGCTGTGAATAACGAAGATGAACGACATCTTCAGAGGGCGTTGGCATCTCGATGGTGTCAAGGACGGCGGCCTGAACTCCAATCGGAGATAAGTCCGACCAAGAACAGCAATTCGATTGAAGAAAAAGCGTCTGGACACACAAAACTGTAAGCACAGCTGTGAATTTCTTCAATTCATTGTATTCTTACTCTCTACGGCAATGGACATCGTGGAGACCGGGTGCCAGGACTTGGCCTGCGGTGGCGGTTGCAAGTCTGTCTGTGGCGGCGTGTTTGCCGGTCCCGAGGCCAGGCCTCATCGCGGCCGCGGTGGTGGCCACGCCCCGCTCGCCAGGACGACAGCAGTGGCCGTGCCCGCGAGCCTGGTACCCTATCGTCGTCGGCAGTCGGCATCCGTGGCTGCCGACTTGGCCGCCAGCGGCCTCCGTGCCGTGGCCTCGCGCCGCGGCTGGTGCCCCCCGAAGTCGGCCGCCCACGCGTCCTCCGCTCCTCGCGGCCCCCAGCGCCGGCAACTGGCAGCCCTGTAGGCCACCGCGCCCGTGGCTCATCGGCGACAGGCCGGCGCATCTCGTCCGGGCAGGGGGACGGGATGGATGGGAAACTGTCCGCTCGATGGGTGTCTCCTAGGGAAAGGATAAGGATATGCGTTTTTGCATAAAAATCCTTCTTTCTCCTATGAATTACATGATAATCCTAATAGATTATTGATGTATTCTAGATTTATGTTTAAGCCCTTAGGTTTTAACATACTGCGGTGTACTATATTTACCCCACGTAAATGCTCAGTTTACACCTTAGATTTAAAATGCATTATGATGTATAATATTTACCTCCTGTAAATAAGTATTTTTTAGACCCATGTGTCATCAAGAATTGCATCATGACATGTACTGCTACAGATGAATTTATCACTATAAATTCGCTTTCCAGATCCTATGTTTTCTGGAATTTTTAGTACTGTTCAAAGCGTTTGTCCAAATTAGCAAACCCAATAAACATGTGCTATTAACATTGCATGTTCAAAGTGTTTGTCCAAATTGGCAAACCTAATAAACATGTAGTATAATCATTACATTGTTCAAAGTATTTGTCCAAAATGGCAAACCCAATAAACATGTAGTATTACTATCATGACCTTATTATTGTAATTACTTTGTTATTTGCAATTTTTATTTCATGTTAAGCCCATTTATGCTTTATTTAAAGCTTATAACGCTTACATTTTTTTAATGCAAAATCAATTAAGTGTATTACCTCATTATTTGTATAACACAAATGTTCCATGTTGTATGTTGGCCATACACAAGGTAGCGCTATAGTTGCTACTGTGGGATCTACACTAAATTCTTAGTGACTATCATCAATGTGCGTACCCAACATCATAAATTGGAACATACGGTTTACATCTTTTCACAAGATGGCTATCATTAATCAGCATTCCTATTGGCCATACACAAGGTAGCATCATAGTTGCTACTGCGGGATCTACACTAAGTCCACAACTTAGTGACTATCCTCAACGTGCGTACCCAATTCATTTGCGGATTAACTATGGTCTACATCAATCTTTTGATGATTACCTTAAAATGATGTTTATACAAATTGCATACACCACTTGGTATCTACTGTTCAACAGACTATGTCCATATTATTAGAGGTCTACATCTTTATGATGACTACCTCTAATGTGTTAGCATAAATGAGGTTTACACTATTAGTGAGATAGATCTTGTCTTCTATTTATTTTGCATTAATTAACACAGCATCACCATAGCAATTTTAAATTTACCCTTAGCGTAAATTCAGAAAATCTATGGTTTAAACCTTGTTAGAATAATAGCCAGCAAAGAGTTTGATCTCTTGCTCTTGATGGTCACCATTATCTAACATGGCCAATGGGCGTAATGTTAAACTTGATGTTCTATGGATTTATGGCAATATTTGATGCTCCTCATAAGAGAGCATCACTACTTATGATCAATTTAAATACGGAGTTTTATTTAAATAAAAGCATCATATACATCCAGGTCACACGTATGTGTATCTCAATGGGTGCAAATCGAAGCACTATATGGCTAGCTTTCAATGAGTGATACGAACAATACAAGGCAGTCATTCTGCCCAATACTAACTATGATTGGCCACAACTTTATCTCTAGGATCTTAAGTCCACTTGAGAATATAATTATGTTGTTCCAAAATATCCCCCAACATTGCGTTTTCGCGAAAGCACACAACTTACCAAATGTATTCTAGATTAATTCCTACATTACTTCAGGTCTAAGTGTATGATAAACTCTTATCGAGGAAACATCATTAGCATTATAGTGATGCTCTATCATCTGAAGTACATTGAATTTTCAGAATCATTACAAGTTCGATGCCATATAGTAATGTCATCCATAAAACTTTAATGGTAAGATTTAACGCAAAAAGAAGTAGCAGTCCCGTGCATTCTTTAGGGTCAATGCATTTCTCAAATATGACAGAACCATATTTTGTCCCAATTGTGTATGTTATAGACACACAACTTGGAAATGTCATGCCTTGAAACATTTAATTGATCGGTATTACAAATCCATTGGACATAAATATCCGACTCAACAATAAAGATATGAAGCACGCTTCTATTTTCAACCTGACACCACTAGGAAGGCCAGTTGTTCACAACAAGTTTTATGAAAAAAACAAGTAGCAACCAAACACTTAATTAATAAGTGGGTCTTATGAGCATGGAGAGCACGATCATCGAATTTACTTCGCTTGATCCTTTTTGGAGACCAAATTTGTCTTCCATTTACAAAGATACCTAGTATCTTCGTCCCATTTTGGTGTTCTAATATAAAATGTTATCATCAATTTTAATTGAATATCACAATAATGTGCCATCACATTTGATATTCCATTAATTAACTTGTATGTAATCTATATATTTGCAAAGAATGTCATTATATTCTTCATGCTATATATAGACTTATACATGAGTCAATCCAAATGCAAAGAGGAATTTTGCCTAGTGGATAGTTGCACCACAAACTCTATATATAGGGAAGCAAAATATTCCTAAATTCTTACATAGAGACAAGGAAATATTTTATTAATCGCTTGACGCGATGTCATGATAGTGGGCTTTGGTCGTGCTACTATGATACTCCCTATTGGTACTCAAATAATAATCATGAATCCATTCTTGTATTCTGATTCCATAATGTACCCAATTAAAATTATAGAGATATCCGTCAATGTGGTTTTCATATGGAAACCCCAAGATGACAACTAAGATGAGTATTTTCTCTTAACAATGGATATGGCAATACTTAAACAAAACATCCTCAGTTCGATTTGACTACACATACATAACATGTATCCAATGTTGTATACAAATAATTCTCTCTCTTGATGTCAACAAGACTTGGCACATTTTCCTTGGTTATTGAACTATAGAGATAACTTGAGAATTATTGTCAATTCTATTGGTCATAGCATCAATATGAGCCACTACATTTCTTGAAGAAATTCAAGAACATACATGTGACTCTATTTACCATTTTATGGACCATAAAGATACTATGTAATGTATATTTATGCATCCATAATATAGTCTCAGGTGTGTCTCTTAGTCATGAGAACCATCACTATACCAAACTCATTGCTCGAAATCTTCAATTTAGAGCAAATTATCCTAGATGCGGGATCAAATCTATTTTATATGGAACAGTTTGGTTTTTGGATACTATATATCAAGTACCTTATGTCCATACCAATAATGGCTTTATTGAGTCTCTTATTGAGAATAAAATTGCATGACATATTAAAATAGAATTGTAATTTACCAGAACTAAGTCATTTTCATGCGGCCTTACACACCGCATCGTTAATTCAAATTCATCAAGCTACACTTATACAACTCCCTCCGTTGTAGTATGTACGTGAAACTTTGGCCGTAGCCAAACATTTCCCATCTGCGCATCGAGTATGTTTTCACATACCCATATCACCACCCCAACATACCAATGGGCATTAGGGATCCCAAGAGGTAACTCTATAGGGATTTATAAATTGCGTGTATGTTGATCACATTTGAGGATAATTCTAGGCATTAGGGGGAGATTTATACCACATTAAGAATGCCAGGAATCAAAAGAGCAATCCTCAGATCCACGTACCAAAAAATTCTAAACCTAATCATTTAGAATATCTTATATTTGCATCATATTGCAAAGAATCTGCCAGAAACATTTACTGATAATAAGGGTGTCACAAAATCCTCTTATCCTACTTATAATGCACTCGAAAGAATGGAGGTACCAATTAAAATCATTCAACTCCCACTTCCAAAGAAGAGGGGGAGAAGTACGACCGCTCCTAAGGATAATGCTCCAAGTAAGCATCCGAGGATATCGAGGATAATATCCTCCAAATCAGTAAATCCAAGCCAACCTCAAGTTGGTAGACACCCAAAATGGATGAGCATCCAAAACCCGGATCAAAATCCACCCGGATCAACGGTGCACCCAAATTCTGATCCTGGGACATTGGAACACTCTAACTCCATATGGGAAATGACTCGGAGTCCAAAAGGGTTAACATTTTCACATGCTATATTGATTTCAAGAACCAAATCAATCATTTAAAGACTACAAATTGTCACGGCATATACTCCTCAAAGATTGCTTTTTTACCTTACTGGATCCAGACCAAAAGTCCTAGGCAGAGTGTCTTCACACTCAAATTTGGTCAAACTAAAAGGTGACAATTAAGGAGATTGCTCTTGTTCAATGATGAGAAGTATTACCACAGTAATATCTTCCCCCATAGAGTTTCTTTTCAGAAGCAAGGTGGTGAACAATGAGAGCTTGTAGCATATGGTTTCACGTAGTGACCCAGCATAGCATACCCCATGGTATGTGTGAAAAATGAAGTTTTCCAAATTCAATAATTGGCATATCAAATGAATTTGATAGATTCGGATGTATAAGTCCCAATGGACTTCATATTCTGAATCCAAATACAAATCGCAACATACATTGTGTATAATTAAGCATAATTCCCTCTAGCCTCTCACGAGTTGCTTTGAGCTCATCGAGGGCTTGCTTAAGGGCTTTTACCTCCTTATTCAAGCTCTTGCATTCCCTTCTCTTAATGTCAAAGTGTTCTTTAGCATCTTCTAGCATGTCATATAATTCATCTTTAGTAGGTTCATCATCATCACTATTACTATCATTTTTATTATCATGTTCATCATTACTTCCATCATCGCAAGTTTGTACCTTAGTGGCCTTAGCCATGAAGCATGATGGAGTGTCGAAGAGAGAAGGCTTCTCATTGATTGCAATGCTTGCAAGTGCCTTCTTCTTGGTGGTCTTGTCATCATCACTATCATCATCATCACTTGAGGAAGCATCACTATCCCAAGTGACCACATATGAACCACCCTTCTTCTTCTTGAAGGTCATCTTGTCCTTCTTCTCTCTTTTCCTTCTTGTCCTTCTACTTGTTCTTCTTATTGTCATCATCATTGTCACTATTGTATGGACATTAGGCAACAAGATGATCTTTGCTTCCACACTTGAAGCACCTTCTTGACTCTTCTTTGTTCTTGGATGAAGACTTCTTTCTTCTAGCATGGTAGCCCTTCTTCACCATGAACTTGTCAAATCTCTTGACAAAGAGAGCCATCTTCTCATCATCGTCATCATCCCAAGAGCCACCATCTTCACTTGATGTATCTTGCTTTGCTTTGCCCTTAGATGATGTGGCCTTGAATGCCACGCTCTTCTTCTTCTCATCCTTCTTCTCATCTTTCTTCTCCTTCTTTTCTTCCTTCTCATCTTCATCTCTATATGTATCATCGGTCATTATATCTCCCAATACTTGGTTTGGTGTCATGGTGTCCAAACCACTTCTCACTAGAATGGTGACCAATGTGTCAAATCTTGATGGCAAACATCTCAAGAACTTGTGGGAGAAGTCCTTGTCCTTTAGCTCTTCTCCAAGTGCTTTGAGATCATTGACAAGCACTTGAAGCCTATGAAACATCTCCGGCACATTCTCATCCTCCTTCATCTTGAAGCTTACAAACTTCTCTTTAAGAATGTATGCCTTTGCATCCTTCATGGCTTGAGTGCCTTCAAATGATTCCGCCAATTTCTTCCATGCCTCATGAGCTCTCTCAATGTTCTGGATTTGCTCAAAAGTTCTCTCATCCAAAGCATCATGGATGGCACTAAGAGCAATGTCATTATTTTGGAGTAGCATTTCTTCGGCGGCGGTGGGAGCCTCTTCATCTTCTATCTCAATCTTTGTCTCTACCACCTTCCAAACCTTCCTATTGATTGACTTGATATAAGTTGTTATCTTAGCCTTCCAATAGGGATAATTTGAGCCATCAAATTAGGATGGCTTCTTGGTGTTGTTAATTTGAGCCATTTTTACACCGAAGGTTGTTAAGCCTCAAATCACGGTGACCTCGGCTCCGATACCACTTGAAAGGTCCTAATGGCTAGAGGGGGGTGAATAGCCTAATAAAAAATTCTACAACAACACTTAACAAATAGGTTAGACAATTATGAGGCGAAGCTAGTGTTGCACTAACCTACTTAAGAATGCAAGCCACCTACCACAATTCTAGTTTAGATAGTATCTATTCACACAATAGCTACAACACTACACTAAGTTAATGTGCTCTCACAAGCTAACTAAAGAGTCACACCAACCAAACTAACAAGCTCTCACAACTAGCTACACTAAAGAGCTTGTCAACTAGTTTGCGGTAATGTAAAGAGACTAAGCAAGATAATTATACCGTTGTGTCGGGGAAGGAGCCAATCAATCACAAGAGTGAATAACAATGAAAACCAATCACCTCAGAATCAAATGATGAACACAATGATTTTTTATCGAGGTTCACTTGCTTGTCGGCAAGCTAGTCCTCGTTGTGGCGATTCACTCACTTGGAGGTTCATGTGCTAATTGGCATCACACGCCAAACCCTCAATAGGGTGCCACACAACCAACACAAGATGAGGATCACACAAGCCATGAGCAATCCACTAGAGTACCTTTTGGCTCTCCGCCGAGGAAAGGTCAAGAACCCCTCACATCACCACGATCTGAGCCGGAGACAATAACCAACCTCCGCTCGATGATCCTCGCTGCCCCAAGCCATCTAGGTGGCGGCAACCACCAAGAGTAACAAGTGAAACCCACAGCGAAACACGAACAACAAGTGCCTCTAGATGCAAACACTCAAGCAATGCACTTGGATTCTCTCCCAATCTCACAAAGATGATGAATCAATGATGGAGATGAGTGGGAGGGCTTTGGTTAAGCTCGCAAGGTTGCTATGTCAATACAAATGGATAAGAGATAGAGCTTGAACTGGCCATGGGGCTTAAATAGAAGCCCCCATGAAATAGAGCCGTTGTACCTCTTCACTGGGCACAACTCTGGGTGACCGGACGCTCCGGTCATACTGACCGGAGGCTAGGCCTCAACGTCCTATCACATGATGCGTGCCATGTGTCCCCTCTCTTCAAATGCTAAATGCCGATCTCAACGGTTAGGAGATGACTGGACGCTGTGGCACAAGTAACCGAACGCTAAACTCCCAGCGTCTGGTCGCTTCCAGTAAGCATCCAGAAATGATTTTCTTCGACCGAACACAGCCAGCGTTTGGTCACTCGATGACATCACTATGCATTGCCCGACAGTGGGACCAGACGCAGCCTTCCAGCGTTCGGTCGCTGAGCGACCCAACATCCGATCAGTTGACCGACGCCAGCGTTTTTGCTGCTATAACTGACCGGACGCGCTGGTCCCTCTGAGACCAGCGTCCGGTCACTTTGTGACCAGCGAGACTAACTCCTTTTCACCTCTATCTTCTTCACCCTTGCTCAAATGTGCTGACCACCAAGTGTATCACCTTGTGCACATGTGTTAGCATATTTTCACAAACATTTTCAAGGGTGTTAGTACTCCACTAGATCCTAAATGCATATGCAATGAGTTAGAGCATCTAGTAGCACTTTGATAACCGCATTTCGATACGAGTTTCACCCCTCTTAATAGTATGACTGTCAAACCTAAATGTGATCACACTCTCTTAGTGTCTTGATCACCAAAACAAAATAGCTCCGACAATTTATACCTTTACCTTGAGCTTTTTGTTTTTCTCTTTCTTCTTTTCAAGTCCAAGCACTTGATCATCACCATGGAATTACCATCATCATGTTATGATCTTCATTTGCTTCACCACTTGGAATGTGCTACCTATCTCATGATCACTTGATAAACTAGGTTAGCACTTAGGGTTTCATCAATTCACCAAAACCAAACTAGAGCTTTCAACTGGGTCCTTCTTATCCTTCATACATGTCCCGCTGACCCTGTAGATGTCAATAGGGACAGCTCCACGTCGCAGCCCCATCTACCACTGGCGCCATGCGCACATGTCGTCTGCCGGTCATGGCGTTCTATTCTATCACAGCGGACGTCGTGGTGAGCTAACACGCCTGCCAGTGTTCGTACAGGGGTTAGGTAGAACCTCACCGATACACCCGACACTGTTCTTGATGTGAACCCTTAGGTATGGCCCCTCGTGGCCACATGTTACATCAGGTCATGCCGGTCCCTTCCCTGATGTCAGAGCTTTGACCTAGGCCCATACGCTTAGACCTGGAGTGGTTGGTGGTGGCATGGGTCTCTATTGGGTGAGACAGAGTCCACGACCTTGGGGTTGGGCGAGGCGGAACTCTCCCCCAAAGGCCGAGTGAGGCGGAGCGCAAACCCAAGGGTCAGGCGAGGCAGAGCTCAAACCTAAGGGTTGGGCAAGGCAGAGCGTAAACCCAAGGGTCGGATGAGGTGGAGCCCGTAGCCTTAGGGTTGTGCGAGGCGGATCCCTCCCCCAGAGGTCGAGCGAGGTAGAGCGCAAACCTAAGGGTCGAGCGAGGTGGAGCGCAAACCCATGGGTCGGGCGTGACGGAGCATAAACCCAAGGGTTGGGCGAGGCGGAGCGCAAACCCAAGGGTCGAGAGAGGTGGAGCTCGTGGCCTTGGGGTCGGGCGAGGTGGAGCCCTCCCCTAGAGGCCAAGCGAGGCGGAGTGCAAACCCAAGGGTCGGGCGAGGCAGAGCACAAATCCAAGGGTCGGGCGAGGCAGAGCCTGCGGCCTTGGGGTCGAGCGAGGCGGAGCTCTCCCCTAGAGGCCGAGCGAGGTAGAGCGTAAACCCAAGGGTCAGGCGAGGTGGAGCGCAAACCCAAGGGTCGGGCGAGGTGGAGCACAAACCCAAGGGTCGGGCGAGGCGGATCCCACGACCTTGGGGTTGGGCGAGGCAGAGTCCTTCCCTAGAGGCTCCCCAGAGGTCGGTCGAGGCGGAGCCCGCATGCCTAGGGTTCGGTTGGAGCCGTAGTCGCGCTCTTGACTATTTGGATGAATTAATGTTGATGACCATTAGCCCCAGCTCTTCAGGTACCCTAGTATTGCTCCCCGATAGTAGCCCCCGAGCCTGCGGAGGAGTAGGATACTCCTTCGGAGGCTTTTCCAATTGGGAGGACTCTGAGGGCCTTGGCCTTCTTTTGTCGCCCACGACGTGACCTAGGGACGGTGATTGCCTTTCATCAAGATCGGACCCATCGGGGGTATAGCCATGAGATCTAGTAGGTCAGAAAACGTCTTTCCTGATTTTGACCCCTATGGGGGTCTATCGTTATGCGATCGAGCGTTCAGCCTTTGTGTGAGTCCAACTTTCCTCGAGCCCCCACCCGTAGCAGGGGTTCGGTCGAGGATCAGCTCATCTTCACGATTGTCTTCCCTCAAGCATTTTTTCTGATAAAAACAGAGGGGGCGAGCCATGTCATGATTTTCTCTATGGATGAATCATGGTGCTCGGTGAGCCGTTAATGGGCTAGTCCGAGTGGGGCCTTGACATCCTGTTCGCTAGGATCTAGCTCTGTCAGCTGGTGACCGGCTCTAGTTTCTCAGCGGCCAATCCATATAGTTCTCGGGTCCATTCGATCGGTCCCAAGGGATCTCTGCCTTTCTTCAAGGAAAACCATGGATTGAGTCAGGCCAAAACTCTAACTTGGGCTGGGATGCTCATGGCACATTTGCGCTCGGGTACTGGCCACTAGCGGGGCCATCCTTTTCCTTCCCTTACTCTAAAGGTGCCTAGAGCGGTTGTTGAACCCGTCGGTGGGCCAACCTTCGAGCTCCTGGGCCTAGATGGGCTATAGGAGCATCTTTAGCTCCGTATCCCATTTACCTATGATGGGTCATGGCCCATTCAGGAAGGCAAAACATTCGGTGAGTTTTTCGAGGGAGTGGACAGAGGTTGCGTGCACTCACCCCGTGATGAGACGTGGTGGCAGATCGTGGCAGGCGTGGAGATCTAGGCGCGCAGTTGGTTTCCTCGCACCCATCGCCCCTATAAAACTAAAGGGTTAGCCCCCTAGGTTCCATACCTTGCCTCCACAGTCATGACCGCCGCCGCTAATCGCTTAGATTTCCTGCCTCCTCATCTCCGCAGTAGTTGAGCCCGCATCCATCTGCCCCACCTCCAATGGATCTGTGGTTCCGTTCCGACATCACCTTGCAGCACATAGTTAAGACTGTAGAGTTCGAGGTGTAGGAGGAAAACTCTGATCATGCTGGTAAGGAAGAGTCCCGTAGCTGCTGGGGCATAGGTTTCTCATAGTCCAACCAGCCTTACTCAGTCATTTGTTTCCGCAAACCTTGCCACTAGGTTTTTAATGTGAGGAAGGGGTCGGGCACGGCGACTGTTTCAGAAAGGGTGTATATATACCCTTATCAGCCCCCGAGTGAGACCAGGCCCCTTGCCATTGCAGGGGTCGAGTGTCACTGAAGATCAAGGAGAGGATAGCGAAACTAGTCTTAGTTTTCACACGTACCCCCTCCCTAGGATCTAAGCTAGTGTTCTGTGACCGCGCATTCAGTCTTCTTGTGAGTCCAACTTTCCTCAAGCCCTATGCGTGGCGGGGGTCCAATCAAGGGTCGGCTTGTCTTTGTGATCATTACCCCGTCCACGGTTTCCGCAACCGGAGGGACTGAGCTAACGTCACTTGCCTTGATGGCTCAAGTGACATACTCGGTGAGCTCGCTAACGAGGATGTTCGAGTGGAATTCGAGTCCATCGATCATGATGGGGTCAGCATAGCCCTCATGCGGCATTCCACTGCTCCTTAACCTGCCTCCCGACAGATGCCCGTGTCGCTATGGAGAGCGACTCAGGTGGCCCACTAGCCTCCCCTCGATAGAGATTCTATGGGATCGGCTTGAGGTTAGGATCGAATGAGAAGGTTGAGATGACTTTGTCTGCTTCTAAGCAGGTCAGGCAAAGGCCACTGGGGCTCATCTGTGTTTTCTCCCCTGGCTCTGTTCAACGTGAGGCAGCCTTGAGCCCTTCATAGGCCAGCCTTCGAACCCTGGTTAGTTGGATTCCTGAGTTAGAGTCGGGCAGCTCGAGCCCTTGAGCCCCGTTGGGGTCGGTAGGGGTCGGCCCAATTTCATGCGTCACCTCGTCCGCGGTTTCCACAACCGGAGGGGCTGAGCAAACGACACTTGCCTCGATGGCTCGAGTGTCGCGCTCGATGAGATCGCTAACGGGCATGTCCTAGTGGAATTCGGGTCCATCGTTCACTGATGGGGTCGGCATAGCCCTCATGTGGCATTCCACTACTCCTTAACCCGCCTCCCGGTAGATGTCTGAGTCATTATGGAGACCGACTCAGGTGGCCCGCTGGCCTCCCCTTGATGGAGATTTTGTGAGCTTGGATCGAGGTTAGGATCGAACGAGAAAGGTCAAGATGTCCCTGTCTGCTTCTGAGTGGGGTCGGGCAAGGGCCGCTAGGGCTCATCTATGTTTTTCTCCCCTAGCTCTGTTTGACGTGAGGCGGCCGCGAGCCCTTCGTGGGCTGGCCTTTGAACCTCGGTCGGTCGCCGCTTATATCGAATGAGACGACTACCACTTCGTGACGCGATGCAAAGCGTTGTGATGCAATAATTGCATATGCGATGCTTGGATGTATGGGATGAATGTATGGATGAATGCATGAATGAATGTATGAATGAATGAATGCATGCATGAGAATGGATGAATGAATGATCATGCACTGGAAAAGAAAAGTGGGGGTTGGTAAAGTTACCTAGATGGCTCGAGTGATGGGTTCGAGGAGTTCTTACCGTATATGTCCATGTGGAGTCCAGATCCATCATTCATGATGGAGTTGGCATAACCTATATGGGGCATCCCATAGCTCCTTACCCATCTCTCGGTAGCGGCCCAAGCCGTCCGATCGACTTGGGCGACTTGCTGGCCTCTCCTCGATGGAGATTCCACAGGTGGGTCCCTCCAAACCCTTCCTGGGAAGGAGGAGGCTAAAGCTCGGGGTACGGGGACAAAAACTCTGATCATGCTGGTGAGCAAAAATGCCATAGCCACTGGGGCATAGATTTCTTGCAGCCCAACTAGTTTTACTCAGAGTTTGTTTCCGCACACCTTACTTCTAGGTTATAGCATCAGAAAGGGGTTAGGCATTGAGAATGTCTACCGAATAGATACTCTCGCCAGCCCCTGTGTGAGGCCCGACCCCCTACCATTGCTGGGGTTGGGGGCTCGATAGCGAAATTAATAAGAGAGAACGTGCATAAATTAGGGGTGACCCACCTCTCGCAGCGGCCTAAACCGTCCGATCGACTTGGGTGACCCGTTGGCATAGGATTTCCCTTGATGGTAGAGTGACGGGTTCGGGGAGCTTTTACTAGATATGTTCGAGTGGAATCTAGGTCCATCGTTCGTGACGAAGTCAGAATAACCCGCATGGGGCATTCTACTGCTCCTTACCCATCTCTCGGACGCAGCCAAGCCGTCCCATCAACTTGTGTGACCCGCTAACATAGGGCTTTCCTATGGAGATAGAGGATGAGATCATCCCCCCAAGAATTTAGATAGGAAGATGAGCCATGCGGTGAACTTGTAATAAGTGGACAAGCTCTTAAATTTTGTTATGGCCTAACGGATTTTTAGCCCTTCTCCCCTTTTCGTATAAAAAGGTTAGTGTGTTTCGACCCTTTTCGTCGTTGAGGCCATAAATCTCGGGGTGCAGGTAAACAAACTCTGATCATGCTGGTGAGCAAAGACATCATAGCCCCTGGAGCATAGGTTTCTCGCAGTCCGACCAGTTTTACTCAGAGTTTGTTTCCACAAGCCTAGCTTCTAGGTCTCATCGTGAGAGAGGGTCGGGTACGGAGAATGTTTGCTAGGCGGATAGACTCTTAAACACGTATCGACTCTTTCTGTAGCTAAGGCCAAAAATCCTAGGATGCAGAAAAAACTCTGATCACGCTGGTGAGCAAAGACGCCGTAGCCGTCAAGGCATAGGTTTCTCGCAGTCCAACTAGTTTTACTCAATGTTTATTTCCGCAAACTTCGCTTCTAGGTCTTAACGTGAGAAAGGGTCGGGCGTAGAGAATGTCTACCGGATAGATACACTCTTATTAGCCCTCGAGCGAGGCCCGACCCCTCGCCGTTGCTGGGGTCGGGTGTCACTAAAGATCGGGGAGTTTGAAAGCGAAACTGATAAGAGAAAGTGTGTGTTTATGAAGGGTAAAAGCGACATAGCTGCTCGATGTTCTAGGCATGGACGAAGACTTCACCGTCGATGGTCTTTAGCTTGTAGGTGCCTGGTTGGAGCACCTCCGCGATGACGTACGGTCCCTCCCACGGCAAAGAGAGTTTATGGCGGTTCTTGTTGCTCTGGACAAGGCATAGCACTAGGTCCCCGACGTTGAAGTCCTAACCCTACACTCGATGGTTGTGGTACCGGCGCAACGCTTGTTGGTATTTGGCTGAGCAGAGGTGGGCGATGTTGTGCGCTTCATCTAGCTGGGCTCCTTCCTATGCTCCCCCTTGTTGGAGCCTCCGGACAAGAACTGCTTTGAGAGGTCATAGTCCTTGTATAGGTGCTCGATGGTGAAAGAATGGTTCAGACATGGCCCTTCGAGTAGCTTCTCAAAGTGATTTGGGGTACCCTTGGTGGGCTTCCGACCCCCTTCGCATTTAGCGGTGGCCACGAGCGAGCCCTCACGTCGCTGCCTGTTCTTCTTCTTGCTGGGACGGTTGGAGGCGCCTTCGCCGACATCCTTGTCCCGCTCCGCCTTGCCTTTGAGGCGGTCGAAGATCGCTCTGACCACCTCCTCACCTGAGGTGTGGCTGGTGGTGATGTCGAGGAGCTCCTTGGTGGTTCGCGGGCCGTTACATCCCAGCTTGTGAACTAGAGAGTCGCAGGTGGTCCCAGATAGGAAGGCTCCTATGACGTTGGCGTCGGTGATGTTGCGCAGCTCGTTGCACTGCCGGGAGAAGCACCGGATGTACCCACAAAGAGTTTCCCACACTTTTGTTGATAGTTTTTGAGATTCCAGGGGTTCCCAGGATTCGCGTATGTGCCCTAGAAGTTTCCCACAAATATCTCTTTTAGGTCCGCCCAACTTTGGATTCGGTTGGGCGGAAGGTGTTCTAACCATGTTCGCGCCGAATCGGCCAGGAATAATGGAAGGTTGCAGATAATGAAATCATCATTATCCGCTCCACTGGCTTGGCAAACAAGTCGATAATCCTCCAGCCTTAGTCCAGGGTTTGTTTCTCCAGAGTATTTTGGGATGTTGGTCGGTGGTCGGTACCGTGGTGGGAAGACGGTGTTGAGGATGTGTAGGCCGAAGGCCCAAGGTCCTGACAAGCCAGGGCTTGGGCTTCGGTCCTCGCCATTGTCATAGCATCCGCCACATCGAGGGTGGTAGCCGTGGCTAGCCCCCTCCCTCGCATCACCGTGGGGACGTCTACAGGCACCGAGGGTGTCGCGCGCATCATGGTGGTGGCCGAGACATTCATGCACCGAGACTATGGTGCATGACCTGCTGCCTTGCGACGCCTGGTGGACTGGCGCATCCTTGTTGAGTCGCTCTGAGGGTGTGCGTTGGCTGGTGTTGAGCTCGTGTTGTTGAGACAATGAGCTTTCGGCCTGCTGTGCCGCCACACGCTCAAGTAGCATGTGAATCTCACGATGGGCCCGACGATCCTCAGGCGTCGCGGGCCCCAAAAGCCCTCAGAGCAAGGCCACCACGATAGCGATGTTCTGGCTTGCCCGAACGAAGTGTGGGAGTGCTTCATCGTCCTCAATTATCCTTCGGTTCACGTCGTGGGCCATGGCGCATGCACGCCCACCGTCTCCGTGGCGCTCAATCTCTCGATCAAGCCCTGTGCATTCCTGGTCAAGCTAGAGTCATGCTTCCTTGAGCTCTTAGTGTCAGGCCTTCAGCTGCCCCACCCATAGGCAAGGTGGGGCCCCTACATCCCCCTCGACCTCATCGTCGAGGTCATTCGTTGGGGTATCCTCTTCCTCGTGGATGCTTTTGATGTGTCTCTCGGGGGTTCCTGCCATGAAACATTCATGAGAGGGGTGATGGCTCCCCCTACTAGAGTCAGAGGTGGAGGGCGACTCCGTTTCTCCCGCAAGGAGATCATGGAAAGACTCTACGACATATTCGGTCATCCCCACGAACTCGTCGTTCATGGGGGATGGACGCGCGTGTTGCACCACAAGGTGGCCAACGATCTCTGCGGCATTGCGCAGACCAAGCGAGAGTGTCGTCGGGGCGCTCTGGATGAGGTATTCTAGGAAGAGCGGCTCTCCTCCGGCAAGCTGCGCTATGACGTTGGCAAATGAGAAGGTGAGGTGACGCAGGTCCTCCCGGGATGGTCGGAGTCCCAAGAAGGTGCGAGCTAGCGCTCTAACCTCCCATAATAGAAGCCGAGGAGCTGGTCAATTCTAGGGGCATGGGTCTCTGGTGTGTGCAGCTGTAGCTCCTTAAGCGCCTCAGTGATCGCGTCGAGGCTAGTGGAGTGGAGAGGTTGGATGGTGGCGGGAGCCAGCGCCAACTTTCCCTCCGTTGTGACAATGAAGTCTAGGTCCCCAAAGCACACGTGCATGCCTAGGACCTAGATGACGTTGTGACTAGCCATATGAGGCCTGGCTTGGATGTTGAGACGCACAAAAGGCCCCTACCTAGTGCGCCAACTGTCGGTGTTTCGAGTTACCACCAACAAGTAAATTTCTAGTATTGCATGTCTAGCTCAGATGGTGTGCTTAGAGGACACAAGATTTATACTAGTTCGGGCAGAATGTCCCTACGTCCAGTTCATCACTACTGCTCGTGTTACTAGCACTAAAAGTTTGTAGTAGGGGTTATAAACGGGCGATAGAGGGATAGGTCCCAAGTCTTTAGTGGAAAGAGTGAACGGGTGCTGAGACCTTAGTTGCTACTCAACCGTATGCTTGTGTTGTGTTCTGGTTGGTTTGTAGTTCGATGGGTTCGTGGTGGTTCGATTGGATCTAGCCTCAATCGATCGATTCCATGCCCCCTCCATGGGACGTCCTGCTTTCCCTTTTATAGACCAAGGGAAAGCATGGGTTATAGCAGAGGAAAAGAGAAGAAACGAGAGGGAGAGGATGGCCTTCATGATCGTCGAGTCCTTCTTATCCTTCATGCGGGTCCCACCTCCCCTATAGATGTCAACAGGGACAACTCTACGTTGCGGCCCCGTCCGCCACTAGCGCCATGCGTAGGCATCATTTGCCGATCATGGCATTCCATTCCATCGCAGCGGACGTCGTGGTGAGATGATGTGCCTACCAGTGTTCGTACGGGGGTTAGGTAGAACATCACCGGTACGCCCGATGTTGTTCTTGATGTGAACCCTCTGATATGCCCCCCATGGGCACAGGTTAGATTGGGGCATGCCGGTCTCTTCCTTGGTGTTAGAGCTTTGACCTAGGCCCATACGCTTAGACCTAGAGTGGTTGGTGACATCATGGGTCTTCGTCGGGTGAGACGAAGTCCGTGACCTTGGGGTCAGGCGAGGCAGAGCCCTCCCCTAGAGGCCGGGGGAGGTAGAGCGCAAACCCAAGGGTCGGGCGAGGCGGAGCACAAACCCAAGGGTTGGGTGAGGTGGAGTGCAAACCCAAGGGTCGGGTGAGGCGGAGCCCTCCCCTAGAGGCTGGGCGAGGCATAGCGCAAACCCAAGGGTCGGGCGAGGTGAAGCGCAAACCCAAGGGTTGGACGAGGCGAAGCGCAAACCCAAGGGTTGGGTGAGGTGGAGCGCAAACCCAAGGGTTGGGCAAGGCGGAGCCTACGGCCTTAGGGTCAGGCGAGGTAGAGCCCTCCCCCAAAGGTTGGGCGAGGCGGAGCGCAAACCCAAGGATCAGGCGAGGCGGAGCGCAAACCCAAGGGTCGGGCGAGGCAGAGCGCAAACCCAAGGGTCAGGCAAGGTGGAGCGCAAACCCAATGGTTGGGCGAGGTGGAGCCCATAGCCTTGTGGTCGAGCAAGGCAGAGTCCTTCCCCAGAGGCTCCCTAGAGGTCGATCGAGGCAGAGCCCGTGCGCCTAGGGGTCGGTTGGAGCCATAGTCATGCTCTTGACTGTTCGAATGAATTAATATTGATGACCATTAGCCCCTCCTCTTCGGGTACCCTAGTATTGGTCCCCGACACTTAGTCATTAGAGCTAGCTTAGTAGCTTAGCATGTGTATTCTTATTTTAAGAGTTGCTATTGCCAAAATACTAAGTGTTGCATCATCATTACATGCATGTAGAGAATGAGTTGGTGGAGTTCATGACCGTCGGAGAGCAGGACTACGAGAAGGTGATCGAGGAGTACGAGGAGGAGGTCCTCGTGTAGGACGAGGTCCTGGAGCCATCACTAACTAACTTAGCTGACACCCCGCCTGCCCAAGGCAAGCCCTGGTGCATAACCCTTATTTTGAATGATCACTGGATATATATATATGTGATGTGCATTTGTGTTACAGGATTTATATTGAAACTACATGCATAGATAACCTACCTATGAGTCCTACTAGCATAGGTCGAGTAGTTGCTATGCTTGGGCTATCGGTAGCTCGAGTAACCTACCGTTACTCACAATAGGTGATTATTATTATTACTCTCATGATAAAATGGTGAAAGGAAATGGAGATTGGGCAGGAATATGGTACGAGTATTGGTGGGTGTAATAGGTTGTATCCCACGGCCAATGGGGCATAGCTTGGTTACACTGTTTCCCTGTCCGTGTCGGTTAAGGACCATCCATTGATGTGGATTCTAGTCAGGTCACAAACTTATTATCCTGAGCACATACTTGCTTATGGGAGCGGGAAGGCTCGTTGCTCTCTTGTCGTGGGTTCTGACTCTTTCTAGACCAACTGATTGGAGGAGGGGATGGTGGAGGTCTAAGCACCACACTGAGTCCGGGACTCAGGAGTGGGGGCTTGGAGTCCAAGTTTGGACAAGGACCTAGACCCCTTAACAGGAGAGTGGTGGGTTGGTCTTGCTTGTGCCTAGGGTACAAGCGAGGCATGTGTTTCAGGGTATCCAGCTAGGATACATTGGTTCATGAATCGCCGTGTGATATGGTACGACTTGGCTATGATCTAGCACCATAGTAAGAACTAGAAGATGAAAGGGGATGAATGGATCTGAGTGCTCAACTCTTGCTTGAAAGTAGAACAGGTGCTTACATAGAATGGTTAGCTAATGAACTAATCATGACTGCTAATAAAATACATACATAAGGATTCACTACTAGTAATGTTTTTCGCAAAAAGGAAACCCAGCAAACCATAAAGCTTATCATGTCCTTTGGAGTTAGGAAATTATTCCCACTAGTCGGGTAAGTCTTGCGAGTAGATTGTGTACTCAGGGTTTATTTATCCCTGTTGCAGGTGCAGCTTGAGGAGTGACTGTTGTGTGGAGGATTCTTCTGGTGGGCACAGACGGATCCTTGTATCTTATCGTTAGATGTTTATTTCAATTCTGTTGTTTAAATTCCGCATTTTGAACTTGGTATTGTAATAATGTATTTTCGAGAACTCTTATTATATAAAATAGACTAAGTATTGTAAGCTCGTACTCATTATTGGATCCTAGGTGAAAAATGTGGATTGTTTGAGTTCTCCCTCGGGGTGTGCTCGACGGAACTGTCCGATGTAGCTAATTTTTAGGGTGTTTAGTGTCTAGTGGAAGACGAGCACCTCCGAAAGCGTGTTATTTCGGGTGGTTCTACCACACTTACCGATAATGTCCAGTGTGCCACTAGCCAACGCACTAGTACATTCTACTAGAAATTGTGTATTTGGGACACCTTGGAGCACTACATGCACTAGTGCTATATATCTAGTGTGCACCGGACATGCTCACTGGAGCTCAAATAGTGCCAATGGCTAGTTTCTTAGCCGTTGGAATATAGCCGTTGGAGACATCTAGTGCAGCACTCAGGTGCCCAACGGACCTATCCGGCGCATGCGCAGAATTCTACACAAGGGGGTAATGGTTGGATTTGAAGATGGGTCTATAAATAGACTTTGTGGTCGGCCTTGGCCACTCTCTTGGCACTCCTTATACTTGTGCACATTCTTTAAAAAAGCTAAGAAACACGCTCTACTCACTTGCATCACTTTAGATCACATTTGGGTGAGATTGCAGAGGCTCTAGTGGCTTTGCATCATCGATTTTTGCATCTCATTGCACTAGTTGAGCGTGGCAGCTTTGATTGTTTCTTGTTACTCTTGGTGATTGCCATCACCTAGCTGGCTTGGAGTTTGGAGGATAGACGAGGGGCTGTGTGGTGATTATTTTTTGCATCCGATCAAGTTATTGTGCTCGTCCCTGTGGGAGTTTGCAGAGAGCAACTCTAGTGAAATGCTCGTGACTAGTTGGAGTGCTCTTTGTGTTTGATTCTTAAGGCACTCAAGTTGTGGGTCTAGCTTGAGTGGCTAGTTAGTGTGCAAATCATCACTTTGAGACTCGCCACAATGAGGACATAGGTTGTCGGCAATCAACCGAATCTTTGTCTTAACCACTTGCCTGGTTTAGTATTGTGCTTCACATTTGCTTTATTCATATATTGTACTTGTGTGTGGTAGTTGTTTGTATTGTAGCTCTGAAAGGTCCTTGTTCGGTTTTGGTAATTGAGTGACAACTTAGGTGGACTAATTATGTTTATGTGAGATACACAGGTGATTAGTCTACAGGTACATGTGTGTGAGCAACATATGCCATGAAGGTGAAAATGGCTTGGAGATGTTGCAATGCTCACACATGTGATGATGTAGGAGCTTATTGCACATGAGACATGACATTGAGTCATGTGATCAAGATGGAGAAGATCAAGACAAGACTTGGCTTGATGGACCGGTTGCAAGCGTGAAGGGCAAGTCGAAGGCTTTGGAGTGATGGACCGCGTGGCGGTGAAGCTTGAGCAAGACTTGGCGTCGATGGACGAAGGCAATGATGAAAAGCAAGTGAGGTCAAGATCGATGAACCAATGTGATCACGTGATGATATGAAGTGGATCATATCATTGTTGATCATGTTGGTGCATGTGTTGCATCGACATCGAAGGAGATGGAATGGAATGCGCAAGGCAAAGGTATAACCTAGGGCATTTCATTTCACCGGTCATAGGTGTGTAGAGAAGTTTATGACCGGGTTTAGGATAGATGGCCGTACTATCAAGAGGAGCAAACTTATTTGCATATCGGTCATCTAGTGCCACTTGAGAGATCTAACTTTGCATCGTCGCTAGGATTGAGTGGCGTGGCAAGTTGAGTGGCTAACCTTTGGGAAATGATTATGAAAAGCTAACACACATGCACATGGTGGTGTGCACTAGGTGGTGTTGGCACATTTACAAAGGTGATGAAGTTGGAGTTGACGTGGATTGACTTGGCAAAGAAAAGGAGTTAGTGTCGCTGGTTTTATAGTGATCGGACGCTGGACCTCTGAGGGACTGGCGCGTCCAGTTAGGTGAGCCAGTGAGACGCTGGCGTCGGTCATGCGACCGGACGCTGGGTTGCTGAGGCGACCGGACGCTGAAAGGCAGCGTCCGGTCAATTTGTCGGACGACACAGTGCTTAGGGTAATGCACCGGACGCTGGGCTGTGTCCGGTCAAGTGTGACCGGACGCGTCCGGTCGATGAAAGGCGTTTCTGGTACCTTACTGGAAACTACCGGACGCTGGAGGTTCAGCGTCCGGTCAGTTGAAGTGCTATGTCTGGTCAATAGATGACCGTTGGGATCAGAAGAATATCGTTGAACGTAGGGGACACGTGGCGAGTATCGCGTGACCGGACGCTGAGGTCCAGCGTCCGGTCGATCGGACCGGAGCGTCCGGTTGGCCCGAGTTTTGCCCAGTGAAGGGGTAACGGCTCTATTTGCCTGTGGGATTATAAATAGAGGCCATGGTCAGCCATGGGCCGGTAGCTGAGCACACTATAGCCTTGGTGGCTTGTGTGGTAGTGCTTGGAGCCCTCCATCTCACACATACATGATAGTGATCATCCGATAGTGTGAGAGAGCGATTCTAGTGCGATTGCATCGTGAGGTTGCATCGAGTGGCACTAGGTGGTCGTGTTGCAAGACGATGGTGCTTGTTACTCTTGGAGGTTGCCACCTCCTAGATGGCTTGGTGGTGGTCTCCATCGAAGCCCGCAAGAAGCTTGTGAGGGGCTCCGGAGAAGAGCTTGTGAGGGGTACTTGTGCTCACCTCGCGGGAGCCGCGAAGAGCAACTCTAGTAAAAGCGTGTCATTGAGCTACCCTCACTAAGGGGTAGGTTCTTGCGGCGCCCGACATACGGGCTTAGCAGGTGATGCTAATTAGCCGCCGAACCACCAAGTGAGCGGTCGACACAACGGGGACTAGCGTGTTGGCAAACACGTGAACCTCAGGAGAAAAATCATCGTGTCAACTTTGTCTTCCCGTTGGTTTGCATCCCCATTACACAAGCTTGTTATTACTTTCATATATATTAGGCTTGTGTAGTTGCTCTTGTAATTAGATAGCTTGTGTAGCTTGCTAATTACCTTCTTGCTTGTGTAGCATAGAAGTAGCTCTCTTGCATGGCTAATTTGGTTTGAGTAACCTTGTTAGTCACATTGCTTAGTTTGTGTAGCTAAGTATTTGCGCTCTCTAATTAGGCATTGGTTGCCTTGTTATTGAGCATTGCTAGTGAGCTTAGTTAGCTTTGTGCTTTTGCTTACTAGCATGTGTATGAGCTCCCTCATTGCATAAAGTACTAGTGACATAGGTTTGTGTGACCTTGCTCCTAGAATTGGTTAGGAGAGCTCTAGCTAGCCTGGCACCTTTGTTGCATATTTGTTATCTTTGCAAGGTGCTTGTGAACATATATAAAGGGATATAGTCTTGGCTAGACCGATAGTTTTAATTCCGCATTTGTATCGGTTAGCCAACGCGATTAAGTTTTAGAAAAGACTATTCACCCCCTCTAGCCGCCATCTCGACCCTTCAAGTGGTATCAAAGCCCGGTCTCTCAATTGTGGTCTTTACCGACCCGAGAGGATGGCGTCTAATGGGCTAGATGTTTGTGATAACCATATTTTTGATGGCATAAACTTTACACTTTGGAAAAATCACATGCTTGATCATTTTCGTGCAAAGGGACCTAAATTTTGGTGGGTTGTCACTAGCGGTCTCACCCATGTCTTGGATCATAAAAATCTTACCAAAGCTCAAAGAGTACTCTATGAATTTGATGCGCATGCTTGTTGTTTTCTAATGGATGCTTTGAGTTTTGATTTGATGAAAAAAGTAAATATCACGGGAACCGCTCATGAGATATGGGACTCCATCAAGGACACGTTCGGTGATTCCTCCACATGGGATGATGAAAAATTCAAGAAGGAGGATGAGCCTAAGAAGGAGACACATGAGTGTGTTGAGCATAACCACAATTTGGTGATTGTGGAAGATTGCTCCACCTCATGGTCAAGTGAGGATGATGATGATCGATCCACTACAAGTTCACTTGACAAGGTAGATGTGCCACAAGTGTTGCACATGAAGATTCTACCTCAAGCACACTTGGTGGTGATCATGATGATGATGGCTCATGCTCAAGTCATGATGATGATGCTACTACAAGCCCATCCACTACACCACATTGCTTCATGTCACAAGGTGACACCAAGGTATCAAATGGTAATGTGGTTGATCATGTTGATTCATATGATGAGTTTGTTAGTAGGATTGCTAGCATGACCACATCTTTAGAAAATGAGAAAGCTAAAACATTGAAATTAGAAAATAAAAACTAATTTCTAAAGAACTCTTGTGAAGAACATAAGAATTTGCTTAACACTTATAAATCTTCACTTGATGAGCTTAAATTGAATCATGAGACACTTCTTGCATCTTATGATGAATTATTAGAACAACATGCTTCTCTCATTAAAGTACCTACAAAGAAACTTAAAAATAATGAGAGCTCATCACATGGATCAAATGATCAATTGCAAAACATTGCTAACCCTTGTGATGTAGACAAGAAGCATGTATCCACCTCTTGTGATGATTTATTAGATATGCCATGCTCTTCACATATAGATGCTTGTTCTACTTCTATGTCTTGTGAGACTAACATTTTGAAGGAGAACAATGAGCTCAAAAATGAAGTGAAGAAATTGAGCAACAAGTTAGAGAGGTGCTACAACTCTCAAGTCACCTTTGAGCATATGTTGAAGACTCAAAGAAACTTTGGTGACAAGAGTGGAGTCGGCTTCAAGACTAGCAAAGTAAATCATCAAGAAAGCCGCAATGACACAAGTGGCATTGGCTTCAACAAGAGCAAGATCAAGGGAAAAAAGATGGGGCAAGAGAAGGTATGAAAGAGAGATGAAGAAACAAGAGTAAGAGAGGCTCTCTCATTTCATATGCTTCAAGTGCCATGAAGTGGGACATCTTGCAAATGGTTGCCCCAATGAAGAAAAGCTCAAGTTGAAGAAAGAAGAAGAGAGGCTAAAGCATGTCAAGTGCTTCAAGTGCCGCACTTGGGGTCATCTCACCTCAATGTGCCCAACCAAGCAACTGGTGAAGCAACAAGAGAAGCCTCAACCAAAGCCACAAGTTGAGCAAGAGAAGACACCCCAAGAGCAAATCAAGATCAGCCATGAAGATAGTGATTTGATGATCAAAAAGAAGACAACAAGAAGGGGTGGAAAGGCAAGGCATCCAATGCAAATCCAAGATGCCAAGATGATGAGCAATAATGAAGAGAAGAAAGCCTATGCTCACATCAAGTGCTTCAAGTGTGGAAGCATGGGACACTTTGCCTCTAAGTGTCCTAACAAGCTTGAGAAGAAGGCTCAAGCAAACCATGAGAGGCAAGGCAATGAGAAGCACTACATGAGCAAGGAAGAAAAGGCTCAATCAAAGAGGAAGTGCTACTCATGCCGGGAAAGGGGACACATGGCACATTGATGTCCCCTAGGTGATGTTTCTAAGCCCATTTCAATTAATGATAATTCTATGTTTAGAAAGGATGGCAATGGTACCTCATTAGTTGCAATTGCAAAACATCCCGCTACTCATACTAAGGTATTGCCTAAGTATGTTGCTCCTAACTTGAGAGGACACAAAGTTGTTTGGGTACCATCAAAAGGTGGATGATTGATTGTAGGTACCATCGGCATTGGAGGCTTGATTAAATTAATTTCATATTGATCACCATATGATGAATCAAGTTGTGAAGCCTAGTGCATATCCAAACTCAATGCCATGATAAATTGAGTAAAGTCCAAATGTGCTACAACATACAAGTGCAAAATTCAAGTTGTTGGTGAATCATTGGATATATTTGATTGCTTGCAAATATTTGAGTGAAAGCTTGCTAGTTGAATGATCATGAGCTAATCAAGGTATATTTTTTGGTGATCATTTCATTTGGGTGCATATGAGTTGATTGAATTGGATATATATATGCAATGTTGCTTGCTATAAGATGTTTGAATGGAAAATTGATTAGTAATCAAGTTTGGATTGATTTGTGTTGGATAAGTTCATAAGATGACATTTAGTAAGTGGTTTGAATGGATATATGTCTTGTGAAAGTATTCAAACAAGTTAGTTTCGGGTTTGATTCATATTTAATGAAGAATAGCTCAAGTGATTGAAATATGTCCTTTAATGAAAATCTGAGCTAGCTGTGTTCATAGCCATGTTTAAGTGATCAAAACCTATTGGATTGGCATGAAAATTGGTATACATGCTCTAGACTTATGGTATAAGATGTTGTAGAAATTTCATAAGAATCGGATAAGAAATGCTTCGGTTTAGGAGTAGTTCTTGTCAGCTATAGTACAACAGTTTTCAGCATGTAGCAGTGGTGGAAGAATTGAAATCTGGTAGCTATCTAGAAGTCAAATGAAGCTCAAATTTCTACAGAGGCTAGATAACTTAGTAATGAACATCTCCACCAAATTTCGTGGTATTTGGACTTGTACTTTGGGAGATATGCTTATTTCTTTGGAAAATACAGAATCTGTCCGAAAAGTCATAAATATTGGATAGATCTAAAGTCACTTTGATTGAAAGGTCCTCAAGTTGGAAACATGTTTACAAGTGTTTGATGTACCTAAGTTTGGTTTTGAGATGATCTTTAAGCATGACAAGATAAGAGTACAAGGTCATTTGATTGAAGAGTGTATTTTGCACACATTTGGTACTCAAATTAGAAGATCAAGATCAAACTCAAGATGAAGATGAAGTTTAAGTTCTAGAGATGATTGGAAATCATTTGGTAGAAAGAAAATGACTTAAACAATTAGAAAGAAAAGGACTTAAAGAAGGAATCAAGCTTACTCATCAAGTTAAGTCCATCACTTGGATCAATCAATCAAGTCATTTCAAGTAAGTATCAAGAATGGTTCTTGGAGAGAGGTCACTTCTTCCTAAGTGTAGCGGCTTGCCGCCTATGAGTAGGTTAACTAAGTGTGGTACTTGGAAGGCTAACATAGAAGTGGTGATCCGAGGAACATCTGAGATGCTTAGTTGAAGCAAATCAAAAGTATTGATCAAGGAAAGTAAGCAACACCCAAAAGAGAGTCAATCATGATATTTCAAGTGATATTCCAAAAATGATGCTCTTATGCAAGCAAAGATCGAAAGATGAAGCAAGCCAACCACAACAAGAAAGTGCACATGATCATTAGTGGTATTCATGTCATATGGGTGAAGATTGGAATTCAAATTGGTATTTGATTGGTCTTCACCAAGCTTATAAATTGGACTTCACATTGCTAATGGAGTAAAGTATTGGAATCTATGTGACTATTCTCTACTCCAACATAGCAAATGTATCATTGTAATGTGCATGATCATTTCATTCCTTACTAGTATGCGGTTAGTATAGTACATGCTTCATAGGATCATGCATAACAAATAAAATGTTTTCAATTCATAGCCTACCATTATTGCTTGAATGATTAATTGATCAAGTGGTTAGTATGTGAATTTGTTCATGAGCTAGTGAACCCAAGTACTTAATCTTAATTTGAATTGCTAAACAAGTAACAAGTACAACATTGGCAAGATAATCCTTAAAAGAGGTGTGAAGAAGCTTGTCATTGGATCAAACCGGACTTGAAAGCTTAAGCAAATCAATTTAGCTCAAGTCAACTTAAAAGCTCATGCTCATGATAAGAGTACAAGCACAAGACAACAATGCAAATGGATATCTAGTTTATATGTTTCAAGTGGTATCTAGACTTAAGTACTTCATCAAGAATTCACAAGTGATGTCTAGATCAATCCATAAGTGATATCCTACAAATTGTACTCATAAAGATAGAAAATGTTCAAGAAATGATCAAAATTGAAAAATCCAACAAGTAGTTCCAAACTAGAAAATTATTTCAAATGGTATCACATCTACATATGGTATAAATCATACAGGTGATATCAATCATACAAAACGATGATTCCACAAATAATCCTCAACTTTAAGTGATCATAAAATAAAGAATGCATCACTCACCTACAAGAGCTTAAGTGTATAAAATGGATGACCCATACATAGAATGATAAGATACATGTAGTACAAGTTACAAATTCTAAATGGTATCTACAAATGGTGTCATTCCAACAATCAAGTAATGTCCATCAAAAATGCAAGATTTAAGTCTCAACCATCTACCCCAAAGTGCATACCTTTGCATCAATAAGAAGCATACCTTTTATGGAAATTGATGACAAAGGGGGAGAAATTGGACAAATATATGAAATATGAAAGATATGGGGGAGAGAGAGATAGGACATGAACATGGACAAAGAGGGAGCAACATTAGTGAAAAGAAGGATAAAAAATCTTGGACAAAGTAAGCACACAAGTAGGGGGAGCAAGCTCATGAACTTTGATTGATTGCATTTGATATGTGCATATTCATATGCTTGCTTGCATTGCATAAGTTTATAAATTCAATATGCATGCTTGTGTGGTGTATGCTAGTTATAGAACTTGAATGATGATTTGATAACTAGCATGCATAGGATGATAGCTAGACACTTGGTATGTTTTTCAAATAATGCTAGTACCTTGCTTTTAATATTGATCTCATAAGGTATCTAGTGATTTTATTTCCAAGTGTCATCTAGCTAACTATGGTGCTAAGGATAAACATAAATGTGCAACTTCAATTGGTATCACACTTCAAAGGTTTATTCTATACACCTTAGCATCATTCGGTAGTAATTACTCTCCCATAATTTAAATCTATGCATATGTGCAAGCTTCAATTTAAATACTCTAGCACATATGTAGGGGGAGCTAATACTACCAATTCGGGTTTATGGTACTTGTCCAAAATCATTTACACATGGTAAAATTGCTTGGGCAGGCAACATGAATCCAAAAGTGCTTAATTTTCATATCTTTGTAGAGTTGTCATCAATTACCAAAGAGGGGGAGATTGAAAGGTTCTTGTTCGGTTTTGGTAATTGAGTGACAACTTAGGTGGACTAATTGTGTTTATATGAGATACACAGGTGATTAGTCCACAGATACATGTGTGTGAGCAACATATGCCATGAAGGTGAAAATGGCTTGGAGATGTTGTAATGCTCACACATGTGATGATGAAGGAGCTTATTGCACATGAGACATGACATTGAGTCATGTGATCAAGATGGAGAAGATCAAGACAAGACTTGGCTTGATGGACCGGTTGCAAGCGTGAAGGGCAAGTCGAAGGCTTTGGAGTGATGGACCGCGTGGCGGTGAAGCTTGAGCAAGACTTGGCGCCGATGGACGAAGGCAACGGTGAAAAGCAAGTGAGGTCAAGATCGATGAACCAATGTGATCACATGATGATATGAAGTGGATCATATCATTGTTGATCATGTTGGTGCATGTGTTGCATCGACATCGAAGGAGATGGAATGGAATGCGCAAGGCAAAGGTATAACCTAGGGCATTTCATTTTACCGGTCATAGGTGTGTAGAGAAGTTTATGACCGGGTTTAGGATAGATGGCCGTACTATCAAGACGAGCAAACTTGTTTGCATATCGGTCATCTAGTGCCACTTGAGAGATCTAACTTTGCATCGTCGCTAGGATTGAGTGGCGTGGCAAGTTGAGTGGCTAACCTTTGGGAACTGATTGTGAAAAGCTAACACACATGCACATGGTGGTGTACACTTGGTGGTGTTGGCACATTTACAAAGGTGATGAAGTTGGAGTTGACGTGGATCAACTTGGCGAAGAAAAGGAGTTAGTGTCGCTGGTTTTACAGTGATCGGACGCTGGACCTCTAAGGGACCGGCGCGTCCGGTCAGGTGAGCCAGTGAGACGCTGGCGTCGGACATGCGACCAGACGCTGAAAGGCAGCGTCCGGTCAAGTTGTCGGATGACACAGTGCTTAGGGTAATGCACCGGACGCTGAGCTGTGTCCGGTCAAGTGTGACCGGACGTGTCCGATCGATGAAAGGCGTTTCTGGTATCTTACTAGAAACGACCGGACGCTGGAGGCTCAGCATCCGGTCAGTTGAAGTGCTACGTCCGGTCAATAGATGACCGTTGGGATCAGAAGAATACCGTTGAACACAGGGGACATGTGGCGAGTATCGCGTGACCGGACACTGAGGTCCAACATCCGGTCGATCGGACCGGAGCGTCCGGTCGGCCCGAGTTTTGCCCAGTGAAGGGGTAACGGCTCTATTTGCCCGTGGGATTATAAATAGAGGCCATAGTCGGCCATGGGCCGGTAGTTGAGCACACTATAGCCTTGGTGGCTTTGTGTGGTAGTGCTTGGAGCCCTCCATCTCACACATACATGATAGTGATCATCCGATAGTGTGAGAGAGCGATTCTAGTGCGATTGCATCATGAGGTTGCATCGAGTGGCACTAGGTGGTCGTGTTGCAAGCCGGTGGTGCTTGTTACTCTTGGAGGTTGCCACCTCCTAGACGGCTTGGTGGTGGTCTCCGTCGAAGCCCGCAAGAAGCTTGTGCGGGGCTCCGGAGAAGAGCTTGTGAGGGGTACTTGTGCTCACCCCACGGGAGCCGCGAAGAGCAACTCTAGTAAAAGCGTGTCATTGAGCTACCCTCACTAAGGGGTAGGTTCTTGCGACGCCCGACGTGCGGGCTTAGCGGGTGATGCTAATTAGCCGTCGAACCACCAAGTGAGCGGTCGACACAACAGGGACTAGCGTGTTGGCAAACACGTGAACCTCGGGAGAAAAATCATCGTGTCAACTTTGTCTTCCCGTTGGTTTGCGTCCCCATTACACAAGCTTGTTATTACTTTCATATATATTAGGCTTGTGTAGTTGCTCTTGTAATTAGATAGCTTGTGTAGCTTGCTAATTACCTTCTTGCTTGTGTAGCATAGAAGTAACTCTCTTGCGTGGCTAATTTGGTTTGAGTAACCTTGTTAGTTACATTGCTTAGTTTGTGTAGCTAAGTATTTGCGCTCTCTAATTAGGCATTGGTTGCCTTGTTATTGGGCATTGCTAGTGAGCTTAGTTAGCTTTGTGCTTTTGCTTACTAGCATGTGTAGGAGCTCCCTTATTGCATAAAGTATTAGTGACATAGGTTTGTGTGACCTTGCTCCTAGAATTAGTTAGGAAAGCTTTAGCTAGCCCGGCACCTTTGTTGCATATTTGTTATCTTTGTAAGGTGTTGTGAACATATATAGAGGGATATAGTCTTGGCTAGACCGATAGTTTTAATTCCGCATTTGTATCGGTTAGCCAACGCGATTAAGTTTTAGAAAAGACTATTCACCCCCTCTAGTCGCCATCTCGACCCTTCAAGCTCTCTAGCCTAGTTGTAGTCTAATTAGTTGAGTCGCTAGTTTAGTTGCTCTTTTGTGAAACTAGCTAGAGTAGTTTTGTAGCTAGTAGCTCTTGTTTGGTGAAGTGAATTAGGGTAGAACTCAATTGCTACTAGTACTGTGTATGGGCTTGCTTATTGAATTAAAGCTAGTACAAATAGTGCTATTAGAATTTATTATTTTACTAACTACCTTGCTCTAGTGTTTGTGCACTTTATAGAAATTTTTATAGGTTATTTATGCCCCTCTGAAAGCTCTAGTTTGGTTTTGGTGAATTGATGAAACCCTAAGTGCTAACCTAGTTTATCAAAGTGATCATGAGATAGGTAGCACATTCTAAGTGGTGAAGCAAATGAAGATTATGACATGATGATGGTGATGCCATGGTGATGATCAAGTGCTTGGACTTGGAAAAGAAGAAAGAGAAAAACAAAAGGCTCAAGGCAAAGGTATAAGTGGTAGGAGCCATTTTGTTTTGGTGATCAAGACACTTAGCGAGTGTGATCACGTTTAGGTTCGATAGTCGTACTATTAAGAGGGGTGAAAATCGTATCAAAATACGATTATCAAAGTGCCACTAGATGCTCTAACTCATTGCATATGCATTTAGGATCTAGTGGAGTGCTAACACCCTTAAAAATGATTGTGAAAATACGATAACACACATGCATAGAAGGCGATACACATTGTGTTTATCACTTTGGAGCAAGGGTTCAAAACTTCACCGGCGGAGTGTCCGCCCGTAGAGTACGGACAGCCCGATGGTGCTATCGGTGCCCTATACAGAAAAGATAGGGTTTCACAGAGTGCACCGAATGCTGGTCACGCAGTGATCAGACTCTGACCCTACGTCCGGTCAGTAGTAGCTGTGAGCGTGCAATCTCGGTCTCATGACCGGACGCTGGCACGAAGAGTGACCGGACGCTCAGGGCCTGCATCTGGTCAGTGCTGACGTACGCTAACGTGGTAGCATGAGGAACATCTGTGACACGTGGCAGTTGGAGAATGACCGGACTTAGGTGCTACGTCCGGTCGTATAGGAGCGGACGTGTCCGGTCGCAAAATAGAGGTTCGAGAAGCTCTCTGGAAACGACCAGACTCTGGCTGGTCTACGTCCGGTCGCTTATAATTGGACGCGTCCGGTCGTGACTGGAACCTTACTGGAAATGACTGGACGCTGAGGTCCTGCGTCCGGTCACTTTGAGCAGCGTGTCCGGTCACTACTTAAATGCACTGATGACCGTTGAGGTTACGTGGTGGAGATTCAAAAGAGGAGACACGTGGCAAGCATCAAGCGACCGAACGCTGGGGTCCTGCGTCCGATCGATCTGACCTGGGCGTCTGATCGCCCCGACTTTTTAGGGTACAGAGAGCCAACGACTCTATTCATGGGGGCTCTCTATTTAAGCCCCATTACCGGCTCTAGCTCACTCTCTTGGCCATTTGCATTGACATAGCAACCTTGTGAGCTTAGCCAAAGCCCTCCCACTCATCTCCATCATTGATTCATCATCTTTGTGAGATTGGGAGAGAATCCAAGTGCATTGCTTGAGTGTTTACATCTAGAGGCACTTGGTGTTCATGTTTCGCTGTGGGATTCGCTTGTTATTCTTGATGGTTGCCCCCACCTAGACGGCTTGGAGCAGCAATGATCGTCGAGCGGAGGTTGGTGATTGTCTCCGGCTCCGATCGTGGTGATTGTGAGGGGTTCTTGACCTTTCCCCAGCGGAGAGCCAAAAGGTACTCTAGTAAATTGCTCGTGGCTTGTGTGATCCTCATCTTGTGTTGGTTGTGCGGCACTCTATTAAGGGTTTGACGTGTGATGCCAATTAGCACGTGAACCTCCAAGTGAGTGAATCGCCACAACGAGTACTAGCTTACCGGCAAATAAGTGAACCTTGGTAAAAATCATTGTGTAATCATTTGATTTCGAGGTGATTAGTTTTTATTGGTATTTATTCTTGTGATTGATCGGTTCATTTCTCGACTCGGCGGTATAACCATATTGCTCACTCTCTCTTTACATTATCGCAAACTAGTTGTCAAGCTCTTTAGTGTAGCTAGTCGTGAGAGTTTTTTAGTTTGGTTAGTGTGGCTCTTTAGTTAGCCTTTGAGAGCACACTAACTTAGTGTAGTGACATAGCCATTGTGTGGATAGAGACTATATAAACTAGAATTGTGTTAGGTGGCTTATATTTTTAGTAGGCTAGCGCAACACTCGCTTCGCCTCATATTTGTCTAACCAGTTTGCTAAGTGTCGTTGTAGAAAATTTTAATAGGCTATTCACCCCCCTCTAGCCATTAGGATCTTCCACCTGCTAGCCATCTAGATCCTTTTACCATCTCCATGCTTCATGTCCAATGAAGAAGGACGCCAATTCTGAGGAGCCTCAGCCATCGAGACAAGGAAGGGGCCCACTAGATGAGATGACTACCTTACTGGAGGTACCTACCCCTGCTGCATCTGATCACTCAACGATCTATCAGGACATTAAGAAGATGTAACGTAACGAGAGAAAAGAGGGAGAATGATGATGAGGGACGGTGTGTGTGGAGGATGAATGGGATAGGTGCGTATATAATGACCTCACCCACCGGTATGGCAGGAATGGTAGAGTTGAAGCAAACGATGTGTAGCGTAGACACAAAGCACTCTAATAAGGCATGGTGTACATAGAAGTGTTGTAGTCCCATAGACACATGCATGCTAGCTTAGTGCGATCAAAATAGTCTATCACATTGGAGCAGGGATGAACTTGAAGTAGAAAATGAAATTTTACAAAATTGAATGTTTGAGGATGACACTACTTATTTCATCTTAAATCTAGTTTGAAAAAATAAAAATTATAAAGAGATAAAATCTAGCTTGGAAATGAAACAACTTTTTTGGCGCAAATATTGAGCAACATTAGCCTTGTAATTTCATCCAAACAAAGATCCAATTTAGAATACTACTCCATCCATTCTAAATTAAAAATTATTTTGATTTTTTAAAGATATATAGCTTTTATTATGCATCTAGATATACTATGTTTAAATGTATAGTAAAAATTAGTATAAATTAAAAAAAGTCAAAATGACTTACGAGGGAGTAAGTTTAAAGGTTTCTTAGGATCGAGGCATGCAGCCCAATCACATGGCTTTAGTCTGAGATTCAAGAGTGAACGATACCAATTTTTTTCATTGAAAAGGGTCAACTACACGATTTTTTTGAATGAACGAAAAGGTGAAAAAAAAAGGCCAGACAAATTGCAGGGTGAAATGGTAGCAGGGCCCACACAACATCCAACAGCCTGTTCGGCAGGCCGTAAACGATCATGAATTATTTACTGTTGACTAGTTTGGTATGAGAGAAAAATACTATTCTAGCTGAAAATTTAGTATCTTTTACGACCAAACGAACAGGCTCCAAATCGAAGAGCACGTCGCTGACACACCACCTCCCCTCTCGACGCATTCTCCACTCCACTGGTCTTCGCCCGCGTCGCCGTGGTCGGTGCCTTCCAAATCCAAAAAAACCCCAAGCCCTAGCTGTAGGCCGCCCCGCAAGGTCGCTGAGATGTCGTCGTGGCTGCGCAGCGCGGTGAGCCGGGCAGTGGAGGCCGGCGGCCGCAGCGGCGTCGCCCGCGCGGTCAAGGGGTACGCCGATGCCGTCGCGCACCACGCCGGCCAGGCCGTCGCGGACATCCTCCACGACCGCATGGTGAGATTGCTCCCCTCCCCTCTGTTAGCGCTCCCACTAGGCGTCCCCTTCTGCTTGCCCAAATCTGAATGCGGGGCAGGTCTGGGGCGAGAATTGGACATGGCTCTATTAGCTTCGAGGGGCGAATTGGTTGAAACTGCACGCGAATGCGTTGTCGTTAGCTCTTAAGTTGTAAATTGGAGCTTCAGTTGGTGCGGTGGTGACTACGGCGGCCAGTGCCCCAATGTTGCTCTGCTTCGAACTGAAGTTCGGGGTGCTTCAGTGTGTCGAAAATGCCCCTTTCTTGCTTGTGCTACTGAAGTACTTGATGAGGGGCTGTGTCATTTTATACTCCATTATTTATGTATGGGTGGAAGATCACATAAACTTTGAAATGATAAATTGGCATTTTAGTCCTGGTTTTATCACAGTTCATAGATCTATCATATATGTTCAGAGTGAGATGATTTTATGCTTATGCTGTAATTTCCTGTGGCTGTGTTGTGAGACATGGAATCATTGGCATACTGAGGAAGGGAGAGTATAAGTTAATAATTCTTGTCCAAGTGTAGCATAGATGGACCATTGATGAGTCCTTGACGGCCTCCTCTGGTCTAATTTGGTTCTGTTACTGGGTGATCTGCAGGGCGCTCAGAACTATAAAAGTTTCAAGAAAACGGTAGCACGATTGGAAGAGGCCGCAGTGTCATGCCATGGGGGTGAAAGAATTGAATTGTTAAAACGTTGGTTGGGAGCATTGCAAGATGTTGATGCTGAACATGGAGGTTCCGATTTAAAGGCTTCTGAAGCTCATGATCCTTCGAGTGAAATGGACACTTTGAAAGCACCAATGGTGAGTTTACATACTCACAAATTCAATCTCATGACTGCTTATTTCACATAGTTATTTGATACTGTTGAGTTTTCTCCAGTTGCTTGTACATATCTTAGCTGTTGTAGACTTTCTCAGTACACATGTCCTCCTTAAAATGAAAATTTGGAAGCAGGTTTTGTTCTATGAGGCTGATATTGATGGAGCACCTATGAATTTCCGTGACGTATTCTTGTACAGCCAAGCACTTGAAGGTATTACACTGTCTATGGTAAGTTAGTTGAACTATTCTCTCCTAGCAACGTTGCTATTGTTTATTCGCACTTAGGTTATTGCTAACTACTAATTATCTTTTGTATAATAAGATTCTTGAAGTTCCTTCTGAGGAGGAAGTTTCACTGCTTTTGGAAATATTCAGGTGAGTATATATGAAATCACCTGTTTGATATGTGTTTATCTTTGTTTTTTCTTTCAAAAGTGACAAGATTCATATATTTCTTTGTTCAGCATTATATTGATTAAATATCTGAATGAATGATTCAAACTTTTTTTTTTTATGGAATAGCATGGCAGACTGGTAGTATTATTTTCATGAGATTCAAAAACATAGAAGACTTGCACTTATATATTAGCAATTCCCACATCGGCACATCTTGATTGACTGTTTCATTTGCCTTGACAATTTTTTGATCTGCCCTCTGTATGGATTTTTGTATATATGCTGACTTGCAGCAATGATTGTACTGGTTTCTTTTTTGATAGGATCTTAACAAATGGTTGATTTTACATCCTCATTCTCTTTTTCCAAGATTACAGTGGGTTCACCATTTAAAAATGGGCAAATAAGCTTGCCTGGTTAACATTCTGCTGAAATTACATGCCCTAACAAAGGCCTAAACCCTTATTTGTTGAAGTAAGACTCAGTAACATTAACTGATGGCTATAGTTTTTCCATGCATTTTATAATACTGCAATCTCAAGTACTTCACGCACCTTGCCTAGTTAACGTTCTGCTGAAATTACATGCCCTAACAAAGGCCTAAACCCTTATTTGTTGAAGTAAGACTCAGTAACATTAACTGATGGCTATAGTTTTTCCATGCATTTTATAATACTACAATCTCAAGTACTCCATGCGCCTTACGTTCCAGTTGAATCTTCTCTGATCAGTGAATATTTTGTAAATTACTGTATCAAAAATTGAAATTCTGTTGATTCCTGCAGCATAAGCCTTACTGGAGGGAAAGAAGTGAACAAAGAAATCATGAGTAATGTACAAGACATGTCCAAGGCATTTTCAGAATACAAAGATGAAGTCCTGGTATGCTTTTGGTTTGTGTTTAGGAGAATCTGTTGTCTTTAGAAAAAAATCATGACATTAACGTATGTTTTCTAATTGTTGAAACTAGCAGTATCTAATAATTATAGATATTTCTGCTACTTAGTTACCTAACTGTACCATTGTGGGATACAACCATTAGATGGAGCTTTTCTCCTTAGACCTGAGTTTTTTTAGCTTTTTTGCTTTTTGGTCCATTTATGTCATCCATGTTTTTGAGTCTTGAATGCAGGAGTGACAACCTGTGTTTTATTTTCTCCCAAAATAGCTGCCTAATTATATACAACAACAACAACAACAACAAAGCCTTTAAGTCCCAAACAAGTTGGGGTAAGCTAGAGTTGAAACCCATCAGAAGCAATCAAGGTTCAGGCACGTGAATAGCTGTCTTCCAAGCACTCCTATCTAAGGCTAAGTCTTTGGGTATATTCCATCCTTTCAAGTCTCCTTTTATTGCCTCTACCCAAGTCAACTTCGGTCTTCCTCTGCCTCTCTTCACGTTACTATCCTGACTTAGAATTCCACTACGCACCGGTGCATCTAGAGGTCTCCGTTGCACATGTCCAAACCATCTCAACCGGTGTTGGACAAGCTTTTCTTCAATTGGCGTTACCCCTAATCTCTCACGTATATCATCGTTCCGAACTCGATCCCTTCTTGTATGACCGCAAATCCAACGCAACATATGCATTTCCGCGACACTTAGCTGTTGAACATGTCGTCTTTTCGTAGGCCAACATTCTGCACCATACAACAAAGCAGGTCTAATCGTCATCCTATAAAACTCGCCTTTTAGCTTCTGTGGTACCCTTTTGTCACATAGGACACCAGACGTTTGCCGCCACTTCATCCACCCTGCTTTGATTCTATGGCTAACATCTTCATCAATATCCCCGTCCCTCTGTAGCATTGATTCTAAATATCGAAAGGTATCCTTCCTAGGTACTACTTGACCTTCCAAACTAACATCTTTCTCCTCCCGAGTAGTAGTGCCGAAGTCACATCTCATATACTCAGTTTTAGTTCTACTGAGTCTAAAACCTTTGGACTCCAAAGTCTCCCGCCATAACTCCAGTTTCAGATTCACTCCTGTCCGGCTTTCATCAACTAGCACTACATCGTCCGCGAAAAGCATACACCAAGGGATGTCCCCTTGTATGTCCCTTGTGACCTCATCCATCACTAAAGCAAACAAATAAGGGCTCAAAGCTGACCCTTGATGTAGTCCTATCCTAATCGGGAAGTCATCCGTGTCTCCATCACTTGTTCGAACTCTAGTCACAACATTGTTGTACATGTCCTTAATGAGCCCGACGTACTTCGTTGGGACTTTATGTTTGTCCAAAGCCCACCACATAACATTCCTTGGTATTTTATCATAAGCCTTCTCCAAGTCAATAAAAATCATGTGTAGGTCCTTCTTCTTCTCTCTATACCGCTCCATAACTTGTCTTACTAAGAAAATGGCTTCCATGGTTGACCTTCCGGGCATGAAACCAAATTGGTTCATAGAGACCCGCGTTATTGCTCTCAAGCGATGCTCGATAACTCTCTCCCATAGCTTCATAGTATGGCTCATCAACTTAATTCCCCGGTAATTCGTACAACTTTGAATATCCCCTTTATTCTTGTAGATCGGTACCAATATACTTCTCCTCCACTCATCAGGCATCTTGTTCGATCGAAAAATATGGTTGAACAGCTTGGTTAGCCATACTATAGCTATGTCCCCGAGGCATCTCCACACCTCGATTGGGATACCATCCGGTCCCATCGCCTTACCTCCTTTCATCCTTTTCAACGCCTCTCTGACCTCAGATTCTTGGATTCTCCGCACAAAGCGCCTATTGGTGTCATCAAAAGAGTCATCCAACTGAAAGGTTGTGTCCATATTCTCACCATTGAACAATTTGTCAAAATACTCTTGCCATCGATGTCGGATCTCATCCTCTTTCACCAAGAGATGCTCCCTTTCATCCTTAATGCACTTAACTTGGTTGAAGTCCCGTGTCTTTCTCTCACGAACCCTAGCCATCATATAAATGTCCTTCTCTCCTTCCTTCGTACTCAAATGTTGGTAAAGATCCTCGTACGCTCTACCCTTTGCCACACTTACAGCTCGCTTTGCAGTCTTCTTTGCCACCTTGTACTTCTCTATGTTGTCCACACTCCTGTCATGGTACAAGCGTCTATAGCATTCTTTCTTCTCCTTAATAGCCCTTTGGACTTCCTCATTCCACCACCAAGTATCTTTAGCCTCGCGTCCCCTTCCTTTGGTTACTCCACACACCTCTGAGGCTACCTTCCAAATGTTGGTTGCCATCTTGTCCCACATGTTGTTTATGTTGTCTTCTTCCTTCCAAGAGCCCTCTTTGATAACCCTTTCCCTAAATACTTCTGACGTCTCCCCTTTCAGTTTCCACCACTTTGTTCTTTCAATCTTAGCTTGTTTATCCCTACGGGCACGCACCTGAAAACGAAAATCTACCACCAAAAGCTTATGTTGAGAAACAACACACTCCCCTGGTATCACCTTGCAATCCAAGCATGCTCGTTTGTCCTTTCTTCTTGCGAGGACAAAGTCAATCTGGCTATAGTGTTGTCCGCTACTGAAGGTCACTAGATGAGATTCTCTCTTTCTAAAGAAAGTGTTGGCTATCATTAGGTCAAAAGCTACCGCGAAGTCCAGAACTTCCTCCCCCTCCTGATTCCTACTACCATACCCAAAACCTCCATGAACTGCCTCAAAACCTGCGCTTGTAGCACCTACATGCCCATTAAGATCTCCTCCTATAAAAAGCTTCTCACTACTAGGTATAGCTCTAACCAGGCCATCTAAGTCTTCCCAGAACTGTCTCTTAGCACTCTCATCGAGGCCTACTTGGGGGGCATACGCACTAATTACGTTCAAGACCATATCACCAACGACAAGCTTGACTAAGATAATCCTATCTCCTTGCCTTCTCACTCCCACTACACCATTCTTGAGGCTCTTATCAATCAAAACTCCTACTCCATTTCTATTCGCGACTGTCCCTGTGTACCAAAGCTTGAAACCTGTATTGTCCACCTCCTTCGCCTTCTGATCCTTTCATTTAGTCTCTTGAACGCATAATATATTTACACGCTTCCTAGTCGCGGTATCAACTAATTCTCTTAACTTACCTGTAAGTGACCCTACATTCCAACTACCTAAACGGATCCTAGTTGGTTCGACTAGCTTCCTTACCCTTCGCACCCGTCGACTCAGATGCGAAGACCCTTGCTCATTTTTCACTACACCCGGGCGCCGATGTAGCGCGCCACTAAGGAAGCGACGACCCGATCCTTGGTCACTTGACACCATGCCCAGATCACGACATGGCGCGTCACGGGGGTGACGACCCGGCCCTTGCCCATTTAACACCATACCCGGGTTCCGATATGGCGCGTCGCTAAGAGGGTTACGCCCCAACGATTTTCTTTCGGGTTTCATCTCCATTAAAGTGGCTAAATTTTTACATTGGCTCGCCACGCCTAACACAACCCTCCTCCTTTACCAGGGCTTGGGACCTGCTATGCTGGGACACCAAAGGCGCCCCACCATAGGCGGAGTTTGCCTAATTATATACATTTTTTCAAAAATAAGTGTTTGCATACTCTTAACACCTGCACTTGCCTTTTCTTGAAATTGAAGTTAGTTTTAAGATACACTAGTCAAGGTTTAATACCATATTGATTTTGGTCAAGACTAGAGACTAATAGATACTCTGGTTTTGAGGTTACTGTATTATTACTTTAGAATTTAGATTTAGTTATGTGATTGTTTTTATCTAGACTTGGGGCCCTCATTTACTCTCGATATTTTTGATCTGTGGCCAACTGGCCATACATCAACCGAGTCTCTAATGTCTGATATAAATATGGTTCTCAACTGGTCTTTCTCAATCCTCATAGCTGGGCTTCAAATCCTCATGCTTCAAAAACGGTGAAGCAAATGTAGTGCCTATATGGTTTATGGTTTCAGTGTTTCTGGGAAAGACTGGAGAAATTTCGGGATACTGTTTGTAAAGGACTTAAGCTAAAATAGATACATGTTTCTGTGGGGTATGGTTTGTGAAACATTTCCTGAGATGCACATGCACATATAGTTATGTTTTATTTTATTTTATTCTTTTGATCTTGTAAAGTGTCAAATGGGTCATTGTATCTGTGTGAACAGGTGAAGCGTGAAGAGCTGCTTGAGTATGCCCAAAGTATCATTTCAGGACTAAAGAGAAATGCTGACATTGTGAGGTGATAGAATCTGCTAATTACTTGTGAATATGTTATAATGAGTAGTTGCAGCTTCTTCTGTAGCTTAATTACAAGTACTTTATGTTGGAATACTATGCCTTAATTTTCTTGGAAACTAATCACAACAAAGGAATCAAGTGTACAACCTAAACAATAACCATACCTGAAGGCCTCTACCAAATCTCTGAAATATCAAATATCATGGACTGTATCAAAAAGAGTTGTGCATTCTGCAACAGCAAGAGGCTAAATACTTTGAGATATGCTTTTGTCTATGGTTTCAGGGTACATTAGCTTATTCTGCAGCTTATATTTTATTTCAGGATAGATGCTGAAACCCTAGAATTGCAGAGAAAACTAGACGAGAAGCAGAAATCACGATCTCAATCAACTGAAGATCAAGATAAAACATCAGATAAGATTGCTGTTGCAAATCTTGAGGTAATACCTACTTGTTCCGTTACATCTGGTGCTTCTTATTTTGGACATACATGTGGCGAAACTTTCTAAATTTGGTATACATTTCTGGAAATTAGTTGGAAAACATGAAAATCACATGTAGATTTGTCGTTAGAAGTACTATCATACAACTACAAGTTTCTTAAATTTAAGCGTTTCTTTGTATGCATCCATATGATACACCTACTCACTGCCTAGTATCTGAATTTGTGATTGAAGTGTTCATTAATCTGTTTTAATTTCTTCTGCTGTTGTAGTGATATTTCCTTTTAAGGTCTAAAAGCAGATGATTATGATCTCTGTATTCTCCAGGCCTTCAAAGAAGCACTTAGTGAACTCCGTTTATGCTCTAGAGTTGAAGAACTTCTGCTGAAGAAGAAATCAATCACTCCTGGTGACTCCCTGGAGATTCATTCTCAGAAGGCATGTTCGTATTTTATCTTTAGATTTTTTCAGTTTTGACTTGTGGTCCCTTGAATTGTTATGGAGTGTAATTTTGTCTATTAATCATCGCAAGCATTAGGTTATTGAGGAGTTTATTACATTTATTCGAACTTTCTTTTGCTTATCCTATGTTTTCAGTTGTTTTTAGTGTAAAAGCACCCCTTTACTTTAGTGGAAAGGCTCTGGATTGTTAGCTGTAAATCTTCAGTGATCTTCTTAGAATCTGACTTCTTAAGAAGTGTGGACTTCAGGCCTCCATAGAAGATATGATAATAATAGGAGCGTGCAGTTTCCTGCTGATACTTTTATTGATTATGTGATGACTCCTACTTTTGATAACATAATTGGCAGACTTAAAAAAAAGATTGACAAAAGCCACTTGTGTCTTCAATGGAACTGTCCCTAGTGTGGTCTCGGTATTGAGTTCAGTGGAGGGGAGAGGGTGATGGATAAGTCTCATGTGTGGCTGGTCTTTGTGGGGCTGTGCTGCTCACATGGTCCTTGTGGCTGCATGGTCTGTTTTCTGTTTTTAGGACAGCATCTTAGACTAGAGGACAACATCTTAGAGGACAGCATCTTAGACTAGAGGACAGCATCTTAGAGGACAGCATCTTAGCATCTAGGACAGCATCTTAGACTAGCATCTTAGACTATGCTTGGCTGGCTAGCAGCCTATAAATATGTACCCCCAACCCCTCAGGTTGGCATGGCATCGAGAAATAAACCAGAAAATTGCCCCAACTCCTAGTGTCATCCTCTCTCCATGAGAGTAAGAATTCTGCTACTACCAAGAGTAAGAATTCAGCGACTAACAGAGGGGTCCCTTGGCTAGCTGAAGGAGAGCTTCTGGAGCTGCTGGTGATCTTATGGACTGGGACTTCTTGAGTTCATTATAATGTTCTGGTCCGGTTCATATGGACTGGGACTGGTGATCCGTACTTTGTCTCTTCCATAATGAAATGAAACACAGTGTCCTGCATTTTTGAGAAAAAAAGGATCTATTCTTAGGTAGCTTCACATGGGTAGAGTTTATGTGGCTCATAGCTTTGTCTAGTTTTTTTACTTTTTGGTGGCTGTTGGTTGCTGTAAGACTTTCAGGTCTACCTAATTATTCTAGTAGCTCCTCATAATATACTCTGTTTATGACTGCATATCCATGGTCTGCAATGCTAACAGCACTCACAAATTATCAGGTGGATAAACTAAAGGTTTTGGCAGATTCCCTGGCAAGTTCATCCTCCAAAGCAGAACAGCGTATTTTGGAGCACAGGTTCTTCCTCTGATTTTTTTTCCTGTATGAAATATTTTGTTATGGCACTTGCACAATATCATGTGAACAGAATATATTTCATTCTTGGATGTTTGCTTTGTTTTTATTCTTTGGTTGAAACTCTTTCTCCGTTGTTATATATTCATGCTGACAATTTCTTTTTATCATCAAGACTCAGTTGAAAATCAGTTAATTTTTTTTGTGTGTCAATGCACCATGATGAAAAAAACTACTACATTATGATTGCTTTGACATTGTGAATTACTGAATTTGTAATGTGCCATACTCACCTGAGTCTCAGAACTAGCACATTCTTTTTTTTATTGGTTTCTGGTGGTATCTGGACTTTTCAACACTTGGTAATTGCAATTAACAACTTATATTTGTATATATGATAGTTTGCTGATTATACATAATCTCTTCAGTCTTCACCATTTTTTGTCTGCTGCTAACTTTCTACGAAAGTGTCCTTGTGTAGTTCCAATTATCTTTTTCTGTAATTTTATAAACCCATTTTTCTTTGAAAATCTGAGATATCCAAGTCATGTTACCGGCAACTTGATGTGATTTTTCAATTGATCTTTTACCAGGCGTCAGAAAGAAGATGCTCTCAACTTTCGTGTGAAAAAAGAGAATGAAGTCAGTGCTGCTGAAAAGGTAGGGTGCTAGCTATTTTACACACAGATCTGGAAGGCATTGATGCACTTTTGGGACTTCAAAAATAGTGGAAATCAACAGAAGTTCCTTTTGGAGCATAGGACTCAACTGATAGGGAATTTCATAGGAAATCACACATTCACAGAAAATGCTTTACTTTCAAAACAGGACCCTGGTTTAGAACTTTAGATATATCAAATGCCATGCATCTGTTGAATCATATCTGTAGCTTCTTGTACCCATTTTATGCTATAGGGTAATATGAAAGCAGTTATGCATACTTATTTTGATTCTGTTAGGTCTCAGCACACATGTCCACCTGCACAATATCAAATTTTCTTTGCAAATAATATTGCATGTATACTATTACGATGTAACAAACATGCATATGCTTTAGTGTTTATTTCTGTCTCCAAGCCTGTTTATAGTGTAATCAAATAAGGTGTCCTTATTTTACTTTCTTTGCCTGATAAAGGAATTGCTTGATGAGATTACTGATTTGGAAAAGCAAAGAGATGAGCTTGAGGCACAGCTGAAAAAGGTATCTTTTTCCTTGTTGTAATTTGTAAGATTTTGTGAAGATATGTGTTGTGTAGTTTCATTGTGTAGGAGTATTCAAATGCCTTGCCATCTATGACCTACTGGTATTTAACATCATGTTGAGAATATTGGACTTATATTGTTGTATGAAATGTTGTTTGAACTTTGAACTCTCACCAATCTATTGGTATTATATTGTTGTATGAAATCTTGTCTGAACTTTGAACTCTCACCAAACTATTGATATGATTATATTGGTTCATTGGTAATTAATTGTGACTAATGATGAGAGGACCCTGGGAAAAGATCCCTGTTCTCAAATGCAAGCTGCGAATCCTGCAATGGATTGCCAAGACATTCAATTGGCGACACAGAATTTGATAATCTGGGCACAAGAGCTGTTCTTTTGTCTCTCTATCTAAGAAATGTCTAGTTCTTTTCTGAATAGAAGAGCCATTAAACTCAAAATAGGAATACCCTCATGATAGGTCAGTTAGTTGTACTGCACGTGGCATTATCCCATTCTAATTACATTATTTACACTTGATGGAGAGGTTACAAAAAAATCACCAGACTAATGTATTGTTTCTCTTTAACTGCTCTGCAAAATTTGACAAGTTCACTTTGATAATTCTGTTGAACTATGTCCTTTTGTAACAGTATTCCTCCTTTGCAGGTCAATATATCACTAAATGCTGCTGCTGGACGGCTCAAGCAAACTAGGGAAGAGAGGCACCAATTTGACGAAGCAAACAATCAAATCATATTTAGCTTGAAAAAAAAGGTGCCGGTGTTTACTTTTTGTGGTTGATTGTCTTATTTGAATAATATTCTAAGAACTGTGCATTGCTGTCTTTCTCCCATGATACCTTTTCAACTTGTGGCGTGTTGATTCTTTTCCATCATATTTGTTTCTCAAGATGGTGGTTGTTGCATTTTCTTTCCAAATCAATTTAGGAGGATGACCTCTCGAAATCCATCGCCTTACGTAATGTGGAATCCAATGTTGTCAAGATCTGGATCAGTTTCCTCGAGGGCTCGTGGAAGCTCCAGTCCTCATACAATGAACAGAAGGACAAGAAAACATGGTATGGCAGTTTTTCCTGTATGGCTTTGTGGTTATTACCTTATTTGTTACTTGTCTTTAGTTGAACAGTTCCACTATGCAAACTACTCTGGATGAACTTATGTGCTCACCTTGTTTTACATTTGTAATATGTTGGCCTTCTCAGTGATGAGCTGGAGAAATGTGTGAGTGATTTTCTAAAGTTGACAAAGCATCATCTTTCAGCATTCAAGGTAAGTGAAATTTGTTATTCATGTCCGCTAGAGGCATTCATGCAGTATGGTATCAACTATCTATCCCTGTTTTGCTCTGTTACAATTATGTGTTTATTTGTATTTATCAGGAAGTCCTAAGCCAATTGATTGAGAGTATCAAAACATATGTCGATAACTTGGCTATCTTAATCTCAAGGTATTTCAATTCTTTTTCCTCTTTTAGTCATGTACTTTGATGTCCAATTCGTTTGGTAGTTACGGTTTTTATTACTTGCCTTGTAGGAAAGAGGAAAAAGAACATGGGGATGATGAAGCATCTGAGAGGACAAATCCGCGTAAATCCCTTGAAGAGGAATATCTAGAAACAGAAAAGAAGGTTATACTCAGTCACCTTGCTTAACCTGGTCTCATAGTTCCTGTTCATTCTCACTTCTTTACATAACATGATTTGATATATTTGAAGGAGAATCCAAAGTCAAAGTGACATCTATCAGTCGCCATATGTATTATTTAACTAAAGACACTCTTTAGTTTTATAGCTTATAAACTTGTTTGGCCTCCTCCCTTAGAAAAACTAGACCACACTGTCTGATGATATTTACAAAATTTTCAGATTATAATTGTGTTCAGCATAGTTGATCACATAAAGAAGTTGTTTTATTCTGAGCAAGGGGCTAATTCAAGGTACCATCTGTTTCTGATGTTCTGTATTTGGTGGGTTATTTCAAGTTTGCACCAACGTGATCTTACTCCTTGTGACTCCACATGGTTATTCAGGAGAGATGACCCAGAGGTCAAGAGCTTAATTGAGGAGATTGAGAAAATGAGGGAATCGTTTGAATCTATAGAAAGGCCAACACTAAGCATAGAATCTGAGCAAGCAAAGCCACTACCTGTTGAGGGATCCAAACTGAGTCCTTCACCTCTTCAGGCACCTTCTACCCCGAAAGCTGCACACGTCGACTCACCGAAATCTCCCATGAAACCCGAGCAGCATTTCAATTCAGATGCGGAGCTTGCAACCCTGGGATCAGAGCTCGGGAAAGAGGACAAAGAGTACTCAGGTGAGGAGATCAGCGGGTGGGAGTTTGACGAGCTCGAAGAGGATCTTAAGAGCTGACACCATGAATCGACCAACAGGACGCAATTCGATTCAGTTTGCTTCACTGACATGTATTATGTCTGAGCCTTGCGTGGGCAAGAAACACACACTGGTTGATGTGTACATAGTGCTGTTTGATTGTACCGTTGCACTGTCAGTTTGTCACTGTTTTTAGGATATGCGGACTGAGCTGTTGTAACCTGGGCAAGGCATTTGCTATTTGTTTGTTCTTGCCATGAATATTTTATCTTACATGTATACCGAACACTGTTGTAACAGTTGTAAATGCAGAAAACAGACATTCGAACATTTGGCAGAGTTTGCTCTGTAGAACCTTGGATTGTTGGGTTTGAGATTTACATACATTTCGAACGCATGAGTCTATCAGGGTTCAGGAGTCCGTATAAGCACGTTTAGTTCTGTAGCGACAAAACACAAACGATTAACGAAGACCCGGCCAGTCTAGACGTTTTACTGATTACGAGTCTACCACTCCACAAAAAAAGGATGCTTCAGTTTTCTTTTAAAGTATTAGTTAGCTAGTGCACAGTTTATATGTTGCATTCAGGGATTCATGGTAATTCTGGAGAAATTTCAAAACGGGAAGATGGGATCCTGTAGTGCTAGCCTGATTTTGGGTTTGGGATTTTGTATTAGTTAGCTAGTGCACGTTTTACAAGTATAAGCAGTTTTTGTTTAGATTAAAAAAAAATAAAGTAAGCAGTTTGCACTTTGCAGTGTGGTCGAGGCCCACCGCGACAACAGGTTAGCCATTAAAAAAGGAGTACAAACAATCGACCACAGAGGGAGTCGAACCCACGACCTTCTGATCCGAAGTCAGACGCGCTAATCCACTGCGCTATGCGGTCTTGCGTGTCCACTGTTTAATGATATAATAAATAATAGTAAAATCTAAAAGAAAATGCTCTGCAAATTTCATGCACCCTATTCTAAGGGCAGGTCTTGACGTCTCGAGTAGTACCAAAACGAACTTCAAGGGTGCTTGATCCGATTTATATGTCGAACCAAAATTGAACCGATCAAAAACTAACAGGAAACTCGATTTGAATCCTAGCAATTCAGCTGGATAAAATATTCGGTGGAGGAAGGCAGGGCCTGAACATCCTGTACGTGGAGATATGTTTGTCCAAGAAGAGGATTTTTTTTTTTGTCGGATTGGTTTGCGATCAAAATTTGTCTAAGCCAAAGCTAGGTAAAAAAATTGTCATAGATTTGGCAAGCCAAATGTCAGAGGTTGACAAGTTTTGGTAGCCAACCAAACACTATCTAAAATCATGACTTGGTAAATCTTTGATTTGGCAAATTTTGAAAGCCAACCAATTATGCTTTTTATGTTTCCTTTGATACTCTTTTATGGTTCTCCATATGGTAATGCTCTCTACCGAGCGTCCGTTCGGCCGAACAGGACAAACCCGCTTTGTCACCGTGCCTCGTGCCTCGTGCGCCTTACCCGCACCGTGCTCCGCCGCACCTCGCGCCTCTCGCCCGGACTCGCGCTGCGCATAGCCAAGGTCTGACCTCCACGCCGTGGCATCGAGCTCCGTGCCAGCGTCAAGCTCTACGTCAACGAGCATCCATTCGGGGGTAGCAAGTAGATGAGCATGTGTTGCAACCGTATGTTTCATGTGTTTCAGATGTATGTTGCATATGTTTCATCTGGATGTTGCAAAAGTAGATCTGGTGTTGCATATGTTGTAATATCTATACACGTATGTTGCAAGTGTATGGTTCAAATGTTTCAGCTGTTTCAAACATATGTTGCATTAGCTATACACATATGTTATAAGTGTATGGTTCAAATGTTTCAGCTGTTTCAAACGTATCTTGTAGGTGTTTTATCTGGATGTTGTATATGTTGCAGTGCCCATACACATATGTTGCTAATATATGTTGTAAATGTTCCATCTGTCTCGGATATATGTTGCAACAAATGGTTTTATGTTGCAAGTGTTTCATAAATAGGGATGGCAAGGGGCGCAGGCGAAGGTGGTCTCCTCGAGCGTAGCGGTCCCCGCGTGCGCGCGACAAGCGAAGTGGGCGCGACAACGAGCGCGGAGCACAAAGCTGTATCTATGGGCATAGCAGCAGGCGCTGAGCACTAAGCAGTAGGCACGAAGCACGAGGCGAAGCGAAGCACGAAGCTGCATATATAGAGGCCGAGGGTATTATTATTATTATTGAAACGGACGGGCAGCCTGTGCGGGCGTGCGGACGGACACCGCGTCCGTAAGCGCTGGTCTATCCGTTCTCAATATTGGATTTAGCACCGGCACTGAACTGTTAGCCACGCTGCCAAATGTGTTTCTGTTTCTATATAAAAATGCACAAACATTTACAAACCAAACTAGATTCATTCGATAAACCATGTAACATATTTGATAGTGCATGTATTTGATAGTGTATATGTTAATGTAAATTTGGTTCATACTCACATTTGACTTAAAACAAAGAAAAACGCCTTGCAATTTAAAACGGAGGGTTTTACGTAGTACTCCACATGGTTCTAAATTACAAGGTATTATACCTATTGCTTTGTCCATTCTAAAATTATAGATCATTTCGGATTTGCTCTAAGTCATTCTTTTCTAATTTTAATTAACTAAGTCTATAGAAAACACATCAGCATCTATAACATCGAATTACTCATTAAATTCTCCATGAACTTTGTCATAATAATTCATTTATTTAAACTTGTATTATTATCTAAAAACTAGACAAAGTTAGAAAGCTTGACTTAGTGTAAAAATAAAATGAGTTATGATTTGAAACAGAGATGGCAGATCATTACGCATGTTGTATGTACTAACTTGTTTCCAAACACTTGTCTTTATTTTTTGGTCACTTTGCATATCTTGGAACTTGACGTCTCAGGAATCATATTTCCCATTTTCTCCTATATAAAAAATGTTGCATGGATGCCATAGAAACACTTTAAATACAAATTTGTGAGGGTGTCTTGGTTATCTCATCCTCAAAGTTGCCAAGTAGTATATTTGAAAACAGAGGGGATGTTTGGTTTCTGGTCACAATTTGCCATAAAATAGCATTAGGCAAGTGTGCAAGCCACAAAAAAATATGGTTATAGAAAATTAAAAGACCACACATTGTCATGCCTAAGAGAATTTTAATTTTAGGGGAATTTTGTTGTAGGACACCGCAAAAATACATAATATGCTGATGGACACCGCCAAAACGAGAATTTGCCCAAAGACACCGCAAATTCGTGGTCCTTTGCCCCGACACACCGCACCGATTATTTTAATCATTTCTCAGATTTGCGGAGAGAGAAGGTGGGTGAAATGACTCTTTTGCCCTTGTCTTCAACCTCCGGCTGGCCTCCAGCCCTCGCGCGCAGCACGTGCCGCCGCCAGCCCGACCCCGCCACCGTCCTGCCAGCGAGCCCACACGGGCCAGCAAGCAGCGCGCGGCTAGCGCCGCCGCTCCAACCTACCATGCTATCGGGCGGCTGCTGCTCTCCTCCAGCCGAGGCCCTCCCGCCGTCACGCGCAGCACGCGCTGCCGCCGCCCCGACCCCACCGCCGTTCTGCCAGCGAGCCCACGCGGGACCCCCACGCCGTGCGCGGCCCAGCGCTGCCGCTAAGCCTTGCCGTGCCGCGGTCGGCTGGCCGGCGAGCCCGGCCGGAGCCCCTCCCTCCCACGCGCGTGAGCAGCAGCTCCTCCATGGCTTCCATGGCCATGGAGTGAGGAGGAAGATGGACATGTTGAAGTCTCGGCCCACCACGAGATGCCTAGGTGGCGACGAGTCAACGACGCTGCACGAGGTGGCGGCGGGCTCGCTAGTGCTGGGGAGCAGGACGAGACCTCGTCGGAGAAGAAAAGGCGGCGACGATGTGTTATAGCAAAAAATCAGTGACCAGCCGGAGGTTGAAGACAAGGGCAAAAGAGTCATTTCACCCACCTTCTTTCTCTGCAAATCTCAGAAATGATTAAAATAATCGGTGCGGTGTGTCGGGACAAAGAACCACGAATTTACAGTGTCTTTGGGCAAATTCTCAGCATATTATGTATTTTTGCGGTGTCCTATAGCAAAATTCCCCTTAATTTTAATATGTTTTTATACTCTATTACATGTAGAGCTCAAAGGAATTTTGTTTAAATTTAGTGAAGTATGGCAAAATATAGTTATTGGCAACCAAACACCCCTAATTTTTTCCGTGAGGACGGAAAAACTTAAAGCCAAATATTGGGCCACGTTTAGTTCGTCACCAATTCGGCGCCGTCCGATTTTCGTCAGGCACTGTAGCTACAGTAACTTGTTTGTTTTTATTTGGTAATAATTGTCCAAACATTGAATAATTAGGCTCAAAACGTTCGTCTCGTAAAGTACAACCAAACTGTGTAATTAGTTTTTGATTTCGTCAACATTTAGTACTCCATGCATATACCGCAAGTTTGATGTGACGGGGAATCTTCTTTTTGCATAGTGCCAAATTCTGGAATTTGGGCAAACTAAACATGGCCTTGATACAGAGGAAGGCAAACGTCGTGCACGCCGAGCAATTTCCCAGGTCGAATTGCCGTACGAAAATGCATTATAATTTAATTATATAAAAAATTGCCCACCGCCGCCGCTCCGCAATCCTGGAGGCTCCTGCTCCTTCCTGCACGGTGCGTCGGTGCTTCCTTTTGTCCGGGAAGTAATCGCCGGCGATGGCATATGAGTCACCGCGGTTCCCCTCCGTCTTCAACCCAGGCTTTTCTGTGGATTGGGAGACGTGGGTAGAGGAGATCAGAGATTTTCGGGAGCCCCACGACTCACGTCCGCTGCGCCGAATCCTACCGTTGAGATTCTCCCCCAAATCCCCCGCCCGCAGTCAGGTATTCCTCAATCCCCAATGATCCTTTCGACCAAAACCACCCAGTTACTGTAAGTTTTTGTAAGTAGAAATCCAGTTAACTTGAACTGCAAATGTATTTTCCTAGCAGTTTTATCCTTTTCATTCTCTAATAATGCATTGGTTAGGGATGGGCTTTCTTTTTTACGTATAGGATTCGACGACCATGATTCAGATTGACTGACCCATCTTGAAGAAAACCACTAGTAATTTATTGAACTTGATCAGAATGATGCTTCCCTATCTGCCGTCAAACTCTGCTTTTCAGACATAGGACCGCGTGACAGGTTGAACAGCTTTTGATATCCTAAGAGTTTTGTTTGTACTCCCTCGGTCCTGGAATATAGTGGATTTTCGGTTGTCCTAAATTAAGTCATGCTAAGTTTGACTAAATTTTGTAAACCAACAATAATATTTACAAATATCAAATGAGCTTTGTTAGATGCATTATGAAATGTATCTTCATAATTTATCTCCTTAATGTGGTAGATGATGTTGCCAATGGAGGAGGTAGGGAGCACTCACATGCACACTATCTGTACTGCTTGCTAATACATTTCGTCTATTCTTCCTGAAATGTGAGAAAACTTTACCATTCCATAGCGGAGTTGATAATTTTTTTTTCCTTAGGCAATAGAGCTCAGGATGATTCATGGACCTCTGTTCATCAGATAAAAGGGAAAAGGTACCCAGTACAAAGCTATCTGGTTGAGCTGTAATAAGATTGCAGTAAACTGCAGGTACTTAAAATAGACTGTACTCATGTGGAGGTAGAGTTGGAATGACGACTATGCTAGATTTCTCATTGTTCTGTGCAAGAGTTTAAGGTGTTTGTCAGACACGAACTGTCTTATTCTATTTGACAGAGTGATTATGCATTAAAAAAATGCTCAAAAATCAGTGCCTGAGCGTAATATATATCCATCTGCTGTTTCTATGATAATATTTCTATGGTTTAACTGTAGAGAATTAGGAACCGGAAATGAACCCAGGCTCTCTGATACCATGTAGAGAATTAGGAAACACCTCACACCCGTTAAGGGAGGGGTGACTTTCATATATATAGTCAAGATACAACTTGGAGTACAAGTAAGGTACATACATATCTCTAGACTATACATATCTCTAATATTAACATACACTCACCATGGCCTCCTATTCCACTTGCCATTGCTGGTCCTGCCTCTCGATCGCGGTCTCCATGACTCAATTTGAAATCTATGAGATAACCAAGTACCAACAAAGAGGAAGTGTTTTGTTTTGCTGCTCGCCTTTGTTCACATATTAATGTCAAGATGAGGCACTTTGTCTCATCCAAGTCCTTCCAATATTCTGATCTCAAGTGGAACAAGATCAGGGGAGATTCATGGAGAAAATAATAGGTTGATTCCCTTTTCTGCAAATACGAAAGTTTTTTCTTGATGTCTAATATGTGTGCTTTTGTTTCTGCAGGTCTTATGCTTGAGTTTGATTTATTACATGAGGAAGTGACGATCTGTGATCGCTGCATGTGGTTGCACATTTCAAATGGATTGGTAGGTGCCTGTGCTCCTTTCAACCGCTGTAGACTGTTATATAAGTTATCTTTTTATTGCAGTAGGTTGATGATTACAAAAGATATGTCATAGCCTAACAGATCACCTGTCACTCAGTTCACCGGCTGGGTTTTGATTGAAGGGATGAAAAATTGTTGATGATGTCATTGAGTTGCCCTGTTTCACTGGGTTCTGTCTTCTGTATATACTCATCCTATGAGTGGACGAAAACCAGGATTTCTAGCTGAGTAACACCTTGCAGGTTTGTGATGGCTTTGTGCTCATTGAATCGACGGCGAACAAGATGTCGGATAAGAATATAATCCCCAACTATCCAATCCTCCGGCTCTTCAATGTTGTCGACCATGCCAAGTCAACCCTTGGAGGTGCAGTGCATTTCTCTTCTACTGCTTCCCATGTACTCCCTCTATCCCCAATTAACTGTCGCCGTTGGTTTCCGTGCCGAAAGTTTGACTCGATTTGTAAAAAATATGTGCAACATTTGTATCTCCAAATAAATTTATTAAAAAAATAGATTCAAATATCTATCTAATGATATTAATTATGTACCATAAATATTAATATTTTTAATATATATTTCTAATAATATGAGGAGAGGTAGAGGAAGACCGAAATTGACATGGGGGGAGGCAATAAAAAGAGATTTGAAAGCTTGGGATATACCTAGAGATCTATGTTTGAATAGGAGTGCTTGGAAAACAGCTATTGAAGTGCCTGAACTGTGACTTGGGGCTCTTGGTGAGTTTCAACTCTAGCCTACCCCAACTTGCTTGGGACTGAAAGGCTATGTTGTTGTTGTTGTTGTATATATTTAGTCAAAGTTGTTTCTCGGGAAGCGAAAATGACAGATATTTAGGGACGGAGGGAGTACTTGTCACTGGGCATTCTCATTGGCTGAAGATGATCTGTGCTTGTTATAATGAGACTGATAGGAATCTACATATCCACTGCTTGTAGCTAAATACTCAGATTGAAACTGTCCTTCTACACGAATTATTCTCGGGTCTGAATAACTGTCTCAACATTGATCAAGTCATGCAGATGGCTAAATAATGAACTTATTTATTAGCTTCTGAAGCATACTAGCTTCTCCACCAACAAACAATGGGAGATACTATGTGAGCGGCCAAATTTAGGCCAACATACAGCCGAAAAATAATTTGGATACTTTCTGGAGAGCAAATGTTGGCCTGACAATCAGAAGACGCAAACAGATGGTAATCTACTTTAAACTCTGCTTCAAGTACCTAGGCAGGCATTACCGCAACAGCTACTCAGGTAATTTGAAGCAACTGATGCCTACATTACAGGTAACTACACCACATCACACACAGGTTCATCCTTGAGTTGCAGAACTCAGTCAAAGCATACTTTATAATATAGCACACATTACATAGAGCAAATTTGTGCACAAATACCACACTTATTACATGAAACTGTACAGGTGTTCGATACATAGGAGAGCGACACAAAAACAAATCCAAGCATAGACAACCATTTATGCTCAATCAGAGCAAAGCACATGGATACACTCAGTCGAAATTTATGCAGAACACAAACACAGTTCATTTGCAGTAGAAATAAATTAACAGACAGACAGAACAGATGGCAATCCACATTAGCACACGCAAACCACAACTTGGGATCAAATCAGAGGCTCTTCCGGCATCAAACCTGTTACTTCCAGCATAAAGAGAATATTCCAGCATCTTCATCATACTCTTGTTCATCTCCTTTTGTTTGGTCTTGAGTTTCTGGTTTTATTATGTTTAATCTTAACTTTGTCTTTATTGTTCTTAATGACTTCTTCCACCTCATTAGGGACAAGGTCACCGTTGAATTCGAGCTCCTTCAACCTGGGAAGGTTGTCGATGCCGGAGAGAGACGTGAAAGATGACCACACAATCTTCTCGAGCCTTGGAGCAGATCCAGTGGCGAAGACTATCTTGGTGATGGTAGAGCAGTCAACAACAAGAAGGTTGAGCCATATGAACTCATCTTTGTTAAAGGTAATCTGGTTCTGTGTTTCATCAAAAGACTTGCCCAAGAGCACTAGGCAGCGTATATTTGGTTTCTTGGAGAGGATTCGTAAAGCATCTTGCTCCAGCAGTGTACCACAAAGAGTCAGCTTGGCTATTTGTTTGGCATCGTTAAATGATGATAGCAACCTACCACTGAAGAAGCTGTTCAACTCGAGCTCTTCCAATTTCGGAAGCCTGTCAACTCCAGAAACTGAGCCTGTGCTGGTGAAAGACAAAACCATCTTCTCAAGCTCAGGAGCTGCTCCATATTCAAAGGTGATATTAGTCAAGTCGGAGCCCTCAACAAGAAGGCACTTGAGACAGCTGAATTTACCATGCTTGAAGGTGAGCATGGGCTCTGTGCATACAATGTGTTTGAGCCTGACACACCGTAACCTGGGAAGCTCGGCAAGCACGTCCAGATCGTTTTTGTCCAGCAGGGTGCAACTTAGAGTTACCTTGGCAAGTGTGTTATTATCACCTCTTTTGAACAATGGGAGAAGATGGCCCTGCAGTGTAGTTCCACTGATGCTTAGGCTCTCAAGAATCTTGGGATGGTGTTGTAAGCGAGAGCCAATATCCTCTGGTAACTCTGCAGTGGAAGGAGTACCCCCATGTGGTGTGGCTACAGGAGGAGTGTTTGACAGAGAACGGAGGCATTCATGTAAGCGAGAGCCAGTGGAAGGAGTACCTCCATGTGGTGCAGCTACAGGAAGAGTAATTGACAGAGAACGGAGGCATTCATGTAGGTCACTGATTGTTCGAAGCAAATGGCGGAGGTGACTACCCTTATCTTCGATAACCACACCTAGCTTCCTCAGCTGCCATAGCTTTCCAATATCTTTCAAATCATCCCTGTGCTTGGCCTTCACGTTAGATAGTATCTCTATGTTTACCATTTTGTCAATCCTGTGAGGAACCCGAACACTAGTGTCAAAATTGCCTGGAGTTGGATCAATGTTACCAGCAAGCAGACGCTTCAGCTTCAAGAGCAGAATATTTGCTGTTGCATCCTCGGGCACCTTGGTCTGTCGGATATCCAATATCTCTAGATCACGGAGGTAGTTGATTTCACTGGGTAGATACGTAATATCTGTTCCCTTTAGGCTCAGATACTTGAGCAGTAACATCTTGCTGCATATGTCCTTGAGGTACCGCTGGTTCTTCCCACCAAAGCACTGACAATCTTCCAGATCTAGCACCTTGAGCATGGATATTCGAGATGATTTGGAGAGCCCTTGGAAGAATTTGTGAATCCTATCGGAGCTGCGGAGTTGGAGGTTGTTGAAAATGGAGAAGTGGCGAGCCAGGTGATGTGACAGGCGTGTCTCCACGATGTGTTGTTTTCTGGCAATAGTGGTAATGAATCCATGAACTAGATCACTTACCACACAGCTCTTGATCTTTCCCGTGGCACCAATATCAGCAGGATAAACAAACCACCGGTGGATGAGTGCGTCAAAACATCGGTGTGCATGAAGCACAGAACTGGTCCAATCTTCTTTCAATGTCAGCCCTTCTACAACCCACCGTCCGATTAAGGTTGACCTCCTGATCGTTTTTCCCTTGGGAAAGATAGCTAGGTACAACAAGCAGGACTTGTATTCTTTAGGAAGATCATTGTAGGAGTACATGAACATCTTCTTAGCTAGGATGTTGAATGATTTTGGCGAATCCTGCAGGGTGCTATGCAGCTTCTTTAACTCTTCATTGCTCCTCTTGGGGTTAGCGTACCAAGCATGAGAGAAAATCTTCATGCAGAACTCGTGTGGTTGACACTCCTCCAAAATGTCACGAAAAACTTCGGGGCTAGGGCTGTCCTCCTTCTGCTGGCTAGTAAGCTCGAGCACCTTATCATGGTAGAGGCCAACAAGAGAATAGTCTATGGGTTCTCTAGGTGGATAGTAATATCCTTTAGCTCGCTGGGTACTCTTTGTGGTGGTGAAGATCACAGCATCTGCGCTGCATTCTAACAGGCTCAAAGCTTGTCTGATGTCCTCCCATCCAGATCCATCCATCATGTCATCAATTTTAAGGATAATCAGGGGGCAGTCACCCTTCAAGTGATGTTTAATCTTGTCCACGATCCTATTGATCTTTAGCTGTTCTTTAAGTTTCTGCTTGATTTTTTCAATCTTTTGCACAATTTCATCAAAATCAGCCTTTTGGTTTTGACCCAGGACACCAGGTTTACATGCTGTTAGATTCTTATCTGGGTTTCCTTCCTGCAGCTCCCTTAAGACCTCTTGTTTTGCCTCCTGGATCATTTGCTTGATTCGTTCCTCATCCAATGTAGCCGTCGTGGTCTTTGCAGCTTGCTTGGCCGCCGATCCGTCTTTCTGCTGGGCCTGCAGAGGCTTGCTGTTGCTGGTCTTTGGGAACACCTCCCGTAGAATTTGGGCATATTGATCTTCATGAAGACAAATTGGGCCTTCTTCATCTTCACCTTCTTCTTCTTCGTCGGTGTCGTCGTCATCATCATAATCCTCGTCATCGTCTTCCTCTCCTACTTTCTCCATGTGCTCAAGTTGCTCATCCTCCTTGCCGTCTGCTTCCTCCATCTCCCCACTCTGCTCTTTCTCCTCTTTGTTGTTGTCTTTTTTCTGCACCTTGTTCTGTTCCTCCTCCATCTTGCTGTCGTCTTCTCCTCTGTTCTCCATCTCCTTGTTCGGCTCCTCCTTGCTGTCATCTTCTCTGTTCTCCATCTCCTTCCGCTTCTCCTCCTCCCACTCTTCCCCTCCTGCTTCTTGGTTGGCTATTTCTTCCTTTTCTTCTCCCATTTGCCCATTAAACTCCCTGGACTTTTCGGCGGCTTCCATATGCTCCTTAAGCTTCTTGGCTATTTTCAAGATGATGCTGTCGTCCCATGCTGGTAAATTATGCATGTCTTTGTTCTTCACTGGGTCTTGTTGAGACGCATCAGCAGTAGCAGATTTATGCAGCAGCAGCAGGAGTACATGTAGGTCCAGCCGATCCACAGACTTCTTTTGTCCGAGATCCAGGCGAAGCAGCTGCTGCGGATCGCCCTCGTCCTTCTGTTGTTGAACTTGAATCATATCACTCTTGATCTTGTCAAGCTTTTCATAAATCATCATCTTTTTTATATTCCTTTTGATTTTACCAAGCTCTCTCTTTTTTTCAAGGTAAATAGAATTTTTTTTGTAGTAATCTTGCCAAGAATCAAGATCCTCCCCTTCCTCCTCCATCACCTCCTCCTCCTCCTTCTCCTCCTTGTCTTCCTCCTCCCCTCCTTCGCCTTGATCTATGCGTGGCTTCAGGGATTGAGATTTGGAATCCTTAAGCTCCCGCAGGATGTAGTAAAGAACCTCCGTGGGTCCTAGCGGTAGAGAATCGAGGTGCAACGCTGGAATGTTGACCAAGATATCGCGATGGTAGCCGGCGCGTTGGAAGGTGGGTGGCACAACCAAAGTATCACGTGCAAGGGCGAGGGCTTCATGATATGTATCAGATACCATAATGGCGATGGAATACGTCTTGCCAGCGTTTGGAGGGATTTCATTAAACCACTTCAACAGCTTTGCCTTGACGTGGTCGTCCAGAGTTGGGGGCTCAAATAAGAAGGATCTTCCACCGGACCGAGGGCCAGGGGTCGCCGTTGCCACCACGAGCTGATCTTCACTTTCTTCTTCATCGTCTCCAGCGGCATAGTCTCCTGCCGCAGCAGCATTCACCGACGACGACGACAAAGCAGGCATTAGCCCAGCCGCCGCCGACTTCGCTGGGACCTCCACGCCGTACCTCAGCCGTCGTTCGCCAACATCGCGCGCCCGGTCTTTGAGCTGGCGTAGCCGGACGGCTGCGCGGTGCTGCGCGAACAACTTGTGCAGGGACCAGTAGACCCACCAGAGGTAGCGCCGGAACCTGCCCTTTGCGCGGTGGATGTCCGGGTTCCCGCGGTACAGGTAGAGGTCGATGCAGCCGTTGCAGTCCTGGGCGAGCAGCCGGACCTGGTTCATCCACGTGCGCACCTGCTCGTCGTGCTCGCCGCCGGGCGGCGCACTCCGGGCCAGGTGCGCCAGGAAGCTGTTCATGCTCTCCATCTCCTCCTGGATGAACTGCACGTCGTCCTGGACGCCGCGTAGCAGCAGCGCCTCGTTGCGGATGACGACCAGCAGTGAGCTCACAGCGCCTGCCGCGAGCTCAGTCATGGCTCTGCCTCTTCTGCCGCCGGCCGGGTGGTGTGCTCTCGGCTGAACCTGGTGGGTGTGGGTGGGTGAGTGGCCAGGTGGTTGTGGATGTCTATCTGAGCTGGGTCTGGATTATGGCGAATGGCGATGCGCACACGTCCTTCGAACAGCTTTTGTTTCTTTTGTGCCCCCTCGCTAATCTTATCATCTCGACTGGTGGTCAAGGGTGTTCACACGCTGTATACTGTCAATCATTGAAAAATTGGCTGCTGCCTGGTGGTTGCATCTAGGTCTGGTTTAGTTCAAAAAAAAATTCACCCCAAACTATCACATCGAATCTTGCGGCACATGCATAGAGTATTAAATATAGACGAAAAAAACTAATTACACAGTTTGTTTGAAAATCGCGAGACGAATGTTTTAAGACTAATTAGTCCATGATTAGCTATAAGTGCTACAGTTTGGTTGGCCGAAGCTATCAACACGGCTTGCTATTATAGCAACCACCTCTATTGTCACTCATTGAAAGAGAAGACACCATATGAGCTCTTGAATGGTAGAAAGCCCAACATTACATATTTTAGGGTCTTTGGTTGCAAATGCTATATCTTGAAGAAAGGCACAAGATTGGGCAAGTTTGACAAGAAATGTGATGAATGATTCCTACTTGATTATTCCACTAAAGCAAAGCATATAGAGTTTAGAATTTGGATAGTGGTACTCTTGAAGAAGTTTATGATGTTGAATTTGATGAAACCAATGGTTCACAAGTAGAGAATGAGAACTTGAAAGATGTTAAAGGCATTCAACTTTCAAACGCCATGAAGAACATGGATGTTGATGAATTGAGGCCCAGGCAAGTGAATAACGATGAAGATGATCAAGTGCAAGTGCTCTCTAACTCAAATGTGCAAGATGATACAACTCAAGCTAGTACAAGTGGCTCTCAAGATAATGATCAAGAACAAGTGACTAGTACATCATCTCAACCAAATGATCAAGCAAATTCTAGTAATCAAGTTCCAATGCTCCAACCAACAAATATTGCAAGGGATCATCCATTGGACACTATCATTGATGATATTTCTAGAGGTGTCCAAACAAGATCAAGATTGGCGTCATTTTGTGAGCATTTCTCATTTGTGTGATCCATTGAACCAAAGAAGATAGATGAAGTATTGAAGAATGTTGATTGGGTGAATGCTATGCATGAAGAATTGAACAACTTCACAAGAAATCAAGTATAAGAATTAATAGAAAGACCAAAGGGACACAATGTGATTGAAACCAAATAGGCCTTTAGAAACAAGCAAGATCAAGATGGGATAGTTGTAAGGAACAAAGCAAGATTGGTAGCACAAGGCTATGCATAAGTTGAATGTCTTGACTTTAGATAAACATATGCCCCGGTTGCTAGATTGAAAGAAATTAGAATCTTGCTAGCCTATGCTTGTGCCCACAACATCAAGCTCTATCAAATGGATGTTAAGAGTGCATTTCTCAATGGCTACATCAATGAAGAAGTATATGTTGAGAAACCTCCCAGTTTTGAAGATGACAAGAAGTCCAACCATGTGTATAAGTTGAAGAAGGCATTATATGGCTTGAAGCAAGCACCTAGAGCATGATATGAGAGATTGAGGGACTTCCTACTCTCTAAAGGGTTCACAATGAGCAATGTTGACACCACTCTTTTCATCAAGAAGACTGGAAAAGATTTATTTGTGTTGCAAATTTATGTTGATGATATCATATTTGGATCAACCAATCAAGACTTTTGTGAAGAATTTGGAAAGATAATGGCTAATGAGTTTGAGATGTCCATAATTGAAGAGTTGAGTTACTTCCTTGGTCTTCAAATCAAGCAATTGAAGAATGGTACATTTGTGAGTCAAGGCAAGTATATCAAGGACATGATCAAGAAATTTGGCATGAGTGATAGCAAAGCCATTAGTACATTAATGGGAACAAATAGCAACTTGGATAGTGATGCAAGTGAAAATATGATGGATCAAAAATTGTATCGGTCTATGATTGGAAGCCTACTCTATGTGACCGTATCAAGGCCGGATGTCATGTTTAGTGTATGCATGTGTGCAAGATTTCAAGCCTCACCAAGAGAAAGTCATTTGAAGGCTACAAAGAGAATATTGAGATACTTGAAGCATACACAAAATATTGGTTTGTGGTATCCCAAAGGAGCAAAGTTTGAGCTAGTTGGTTACTCTGACTCGGATTATGCGAGATGCAAGGTTGAAAGGAAGAGCACTTCGGGCACATATCAATTGTTGGGAAGATCACTTGTCTCATGGTCATAAAAAAAGCAAAATAGTATTACATTATCAACCGCCGAAGCCGAATACATATCCTCCGGTAGTTGTTGTGCGCAAATACGTTGGATGAAGGCCACTTTGAGTGATTTTGAAATCAAGTTCAAGAAAGTGTCATTGCTATGTGACAATGAGAGTGCAATCAAGTTAACCAACAATCTGGTTCAACATGCAAGAACAAAGCACATTGATGTCCACCATCATTTCATAAGAGATCACCAACAAAAAGGGGATATTTGCATTGAGAGTGTAGGCACCGAAGATCAACTTGCCGACATATTCACCAAGCCATTGGATGAGAAAAGGTTTTGCAAGCTAAGGAATGAGTTGAACATATTGGATTTCTCAAATATGTGTTGATGCACCCCCACTCATATGACACGCCTCTCCTTCGAGCAATCCAAGGTAAAAGTTGATTGGCATGGCATACATCATTGCTAAGGACATGTTTAGTGCATCTAGTCATCTCTAAATTTTATTAGACCCATTCATGAAAATCAAATGAATTTGATGATTATATGGTACCACTATTGCTTCTATGCTCGAATTGATCTAGTGGTAGCATATGACATGTTTGTGGGCTTGTAAACCTAGTGTTTAAATCTAGAAAATGAGCTCTAAGTGTTTAACTCAACATGGTACAAGATAAACCTTATTTAGAGGTGTGAAGAAGCTTGTCCTTGGATCAAACTGAGTTAAATATCTTTGGCAAGTGATCTAGATTTGAACTAAATTTGGAAATATGATTCTCACCCCATTGATTGACATTGATAATCTTAACCTATCTACATTTTAAACCTTTGTGGTCATTGGTGACAAAGAAGGAGAAAATAGTGTACAAAGATATTAGAATAGTATGATAGGGGAGAATTTGACATAGGGAGAGATATGACAAAGAAAAGGGATCAATTAAAATTATAAGCACACAAGTAGGGGGAGCAAGCTCATGAACTTGTATAGTGCATTTGAATGTACATTTCATATGTTTGCTTGCATGGCACAAGTTTTAAATTAAATATCCATGCTTGTGTGATGTATGCTAGTTGTAAGTGTGAATGATAAAATAAAAATCTAGCATGTATAGGTTATCTAGTGATTTCACTTTTAAGTATTTTCAAGTGGTATCTAGATAACCATGGTGCTAAGGATGGTATAATGGTGCACTCCGATTGGTATCACGCTTCAAAGGTCCATCTTTTATACCTTAGCATCATTTGGTAGACATTGTCTCCTATATTTCCTATCTAAGCATATGTGCAAGCTACAATCCAAACTCTTAGCACATATGTAGGGGGAGCAATTGCTAACATATGGAGTTCATGAAACTTGTCCATATCCTTTTACACATGGTAAATATGCTTGGACAAGCAACATTAATTCAATTGAATTTTAATTTATATCTTTGTATAAGGGTTGTCATCAATTAACAAAAAGGGGGAAATTGAAAGCTCTAGTTTGGTTTTGGTGAATTGATGAAACCCTAAGTGCTAACCTAGTTTATCAAGTGATCATGAGATAGGTAGCACATTTTAAGTGGAGAAGCAAATGAAGATCATGACATGATGATGGCGATGCCATGGTGATGATCAAGAGCTTAAACTTGAAAAAGAAGAAAGAGAAAAACAAAAGGCTCAAGGCAAAGGTATAAATTGTAGGAGCTATTTTGTTTTGTTGATCAAGACACTTAGAGAGTGTGATCACATTTAGGTTTGATAGCCGTACTATTAAGAGGGGTGAAACTCGTATCGGAATGCGGTTATCAAAGTGCCACTAGATGCTCTAACTCATTGCATATGCATTTAGGATCTAGTGGAATGCTAACACCCTTGAAAATGTTTGTGAAAATATGCTAACACATGTGCACAAGGTGATACACTTGGTGGTTGGCACATTTGAACAAGGGTGAAGAAGTTAGAGGTGAAAAGAAGTTAGTCGTGAAGACGTCGGTGTCGGTCAACTGACCTGACGCTGGGTCGCTCCGCGACCGAACGCTGAAGGGCTGCATCCGGTCAACTTGTCGAACGGCACAGTAACTAGGGTTAAGCACTGGACGCTGGGCTGTGTCCGGTCAAGCACGACCGGACGCGTCCGGTCGGCAAAAACTGGTTTTGCACCCTTACTGTAAACAACCGGACGCTGGGGGTTCAGCGTCCGATCAGTTTCATGTGCATCGTCCGGTCAACAGTTAGCCGTTGGAATTTAACGAACAGTATTTGAAGGCAGTGACACGTGGCCACCATCAGGCGACCGGACGCTGAGGCTCAGCGTCCGGTTAGTTGAACTGGAGCGTCCGGTCACCCCGATCAGTGCCCAGTGAAGGGGTACAACGGCTCTATTTCGTGGGGACTTCTATTTAAGCCCCATGGCCGGTTCCAGCTCACTCTCTCGATCATTTCTATTGACATAGCAACCTTGTGAGCTTAGCCAAAGCGCTCCCACTCATCTCCATCATTGATTCATCATCATAGTGAGATTGGGAGTGAATCTAAGTGCATTGCTTGAGTGATTGCATCTAGAGGCACTTGGTGTTCGTATTTCGCTGCGGATTTCGCTTGTTACTCTTGGTGGTTGCCGCCACCTAGACGGCTTGGGCAGCGAGGATCGTCGAGCGGAGGGTGGTGATTGTCTCCGGATCCGATCATGGTGATTGTGAGGGGTTCTTGACCTTTCCCCGGCGGAGCGCCAAAAGGTACTCTAGTGGATTGCTCGTGGCTTGTGTGATCCTCATCTTGTGTTGGTTGTGCGGCACCCTATTAAGGGTTTGGCGTGTGAAGCCAATCAGCGCGTGAACCTCCAAGTGAGTGAATCGCCACAACGAGGACTAGCTTGCTGGCTAGCAAGTGAACCTCGATAAAATTCATTGTGTTCATCATTGATTCCGAGGTGATTGGTCTTCATTGTTATTCTCTTGTGATTGATTGGCTCCTTCCTCGACACGGCGGTATAGCTATCTTGCTTACTCTTTACATTACCGCAAACTAGTTGTAAAGCTCTTTAGTGTAGCTAGTTGTGAGAGCTTGTTAGTTTGATTAGTGTAGCTCTTTAGTTAGTTTTTGAGAGCACACTAATTTAGCATAGTATAATAGCCATTGTGTGGATATATATATTATCTTGACTAGAATTGTAGTAGGTGGCTTGCTCTTTAGTAGGCTAGTGTAATATTCGCTTCGCCGCATAATTATCTAACGCATTTATTAAGTGTTGTTGTAGAATTTTTATTAGGCTATTCACCCCCCCTCTAGCCATTAGGACCTTTCAGGTGGTATCAGAGCCGAGGTCACCGTTATTTGAGGCTTAACAACCTTCGATGTAAACATGGTTCAAATCAACAACACCAAGAAGCCACCCTAATTTGATGGCTCAAATTATTCATATTGGAAGTAAAAAATGACCACACATATCAAGTCAATCAATAGAAAGGTGTGTAAGGTGGTAGAAACCAAAATTGAGATTGATGATCCAGAGAATCCCACCGCGGCCGAAAAAGTTCTTCTCCAAAACAATGACATTGCTCTAAGTGCCATTCATGATGCAATTGATGCAAGAACATTCGAGCAAATCAAGAATATTGAGATGGCTCATGAAGCTTGGAAGAAGTTGGAAGAATCATTTGAGGGCACTCAAGCCGTGAAGGGTGCAAAGGCATATATCCTCAAAGATAAGTTTGCAAGCTTCAAGGTGAAGGAGGATGAGAGTGTGTCGGACATGTTCCACCGGATGGAAGTAATTGTCAATGATCTCAAAGCACTTGTTGAGAAGATAGAGGACAAGGACTTCTCAAATAAGTTCTTAAGATGCTTGCCTTCAAGATTTAGCACATTGGTCACTATCCTAGTGAGGAGTGGTTTGGACACCATGACACCAAACTAAGTGTTAGGAGATATCATGACCGATGATGCTTATAGAGATGATGATGAGAAGGAAGAAAAGAGGGAGAAGACAGATGAGAAGAAGGATGACAAGAAGAAGAGCATGGCATTCAAGGCCACATCATCCAAGGGCAAAGCAAAGCAAGAAACATCAAGTGAGGATGATGATTCATGGGATGATGATGATGATGAGAGGATGGCTCTCTTTGTCAAGAGGTTTGGCAAGTTCATGGTGAAGAAGGGCTATCGTGCAAGAAGGAAGAAGTCTTCATCCAAGAACAAGGAAGAACCAAGAAGGTGCTTCAAATGTGGAAGCAAAGATCATCTTGTTGCTCAATGTCCATACAATAGCGACAATGATGATGACAACAAGAAGAACAAGAACAAGGACAAGAAGGAAAAGAAAGAGAAGAAGGACAAGATGGCCTTCAAGAAGAAGAAGGGTGGATCATATGTAGTCACTTGGGATAGTGATGCTTCCTCAAGTGATGATGATGATAGTGATGATGACAAGACCACCAAGAAGAAGGCACTTGCAAGCATTGTAATCAATGAGAAGCCTTCTCTCTTCGACTCTCCATCATGCTTCATGGCTAAGGCCACTAAGGTACAAACTTATGATGATGGAAGTGATGAGGAACATGATAATGAACATGAACATGAAAATGATAGTGATAGTGATGATGATGAACCTACTAAGGATGAATTATTTGACATGCTAGAAGATGCTAGAGAACACTTTGACATTAAGAGAAGGGAATGCAAAAGCTTGCGTAAGGAAATAAAAGCCCTTAAGCAAGCCTTTGATGAGCTCAATGCATCTCATGAGAGGCTAGAGGGTGCCCATAAGAAGCTTGGCAAGGTTCACAAGAAGCTTGGAAAAACTCATTCTTCTTTGCTTAATGAACATGATAAGAAGAAGCATGTTGAAACTTGCAATGTAGGTTTAACTTGTGATATAATTCATGAATCATCATCTATGGCTATCATTGTTCCTCCAACTAACCCTTCTTGTAGTACTTCCACTTCTACCTCATCTAGTAGTGATGGTCTCACTTGTGATACCTCACTAGTGGTTGAGAATGAGAACCTCAAGAAGAAGGTAACTAAGCTCACTCATACCTTGGCTAAGGCTTATGGTGGTGAGGACCGCTTTCTTATGGCCTTGGGTAGCCAAAGAGCTTCTCTCTACAAAGAGAGATTGGACTATATGTGGCAGAACCGCCCGAAATAGCATACTTACAGAGGCGCTCGTCTTCCACCATACACTAAGTACCCCGAAAGCGAGCTACAGCGGGCAGTATCCATCGGGCACACCCCGAGGGAGAACCCGAAAGATCCACATTTTTCCCAAGGATCCAATAATGAAAACGAGTTACAATACCAGTTCATTTCATACATCAGAGCTTCTTTAAAAGTACATTATTACAATACCAAACACCAGAGTGCGGAATAATAAGCAGCGGAATTTAAAAAGGATAACTAGCGATAAAGGGCGAGGATTCCGTCTGAGCCCACCAGAAGGATCCTCCACACAAAGGTACTCTTCAAGCATCACCTGCAATAGGGGTAAATAAACCCTGAGTACACAATGTACTCGTAAGACTTATCCGACTAGTGGGAATAACTTCCCGACTCCAAGGAATATGATAGGCTGTATGGTTTGCTGGTTTTCTTTAGTAAAATAGCACTAACAGTGAGTCCTTATGTATGGCTTATTATTAGCCGTATTAAATTATCCTCTAGCCAATCTATATAAGCACATGTTCTACTTTCAAGCAAGAGTTGAGCAATCAGTTCCATTTCTTCTCCTTTTCCACTTTCAGTTCTTACTACGGTGCTAAACCACAGACAAGCCGTACCGGATCGCCCGGCGATTCACGAATCAATGTGCCCAGCTGGGTGCCCAGAAAACACACACCCCGCTTGTACCCAAGGCACAAACAGGACTAACCCATCACTCTCCTGTCCCGGGTGTCTAGGTCCCCGTCCAAACTTGGACTCCAAGCCCCCACTCATGTGTCCCGGACATCAGTGTGGTGCAAGGACCTCCACCACCCCGCCTCCCATCAGTCGGTCCGGAAAGAGCCGGATCCGCGACAAGAGAGCAACAAGTCTTCCCTGCGCCCATACCTAAGTATGCGCTCGGGACAATAATCTGTGACTTGTCTAGAGCCATATGCAACGAACGGTCCTTAATCGACACAGACAGGGAAAAAAGTGTAACCGAGCTATGCCCTGTTGGCCGTAGGACACAACCCCTCACACCCACCAGTACCCAATCCATATCCCTGCCTGGTCACCATTTCCTTTCCATCATTTTATTTTGAGTGATCATATTTATCACCTACTTGTGAGTAACGACAGGTTACTCACGCTACCAATATCCTGAGCATAGCAGCTACTCGACCTGTACTAGTAGGACTCATGTGTAGATATATTTATGCAAGTAGCTTCCATAAAATGCCTGTAACGTAAATGCATATCATATATATATCAGTGATCATTTAAAAATAAGGGTTATGCACCGGGGCTTGCCTTGGGCAGGCGCTGGGTCAGCACCAATAGGCTCCTGGGCTTCCTCCTGCACGAAGATCTCCTCCTCGTACTCCTCGATCACCTCGTCGTACTCCGGCTCACCAACGGGCACGAAGTCTACCAGTTCGTGATCTACATGAAACGATGATGCAATGTTTAACAATATGACAACAGCAACTCTTAAACTAAAAGTGCCTCTGTTTAACTACTAAGCTAATGCTACGTATCATCACCACGATTAAGTATTAAACATGACATACAATCTTATAGCAACTACCGATATTCATGCTCCTAACGCTAATTTACGCTATATACGATAAAGTGAAGGTAATAGCTACTATATCTCACCACTCATTCTAAGGCTACCAAAATTACAGCAAGTACATAATATCCTAGTGAACCCACTGTAAAATTTGTAAAGCTAAAACTATTACCGATTTGCCACAAGAATTCCTACAAACATTAATCTATAAAATGGTAAGCTTTCTAATTAGAATTTACGAGCCTATCATCATAACAGCTAACTGCGAACTAACTACACTAACAGATAGATGACATTTCTGTGAACCTAACAAAATTAGTCTCACTATTTTTAGACAGCCACGCAATTTACTACGATTTATCGAAGTTGGATTCATAACTAAAATAATTAAGCATTTTCTATCCTCAAGAAATTAAGAAACCGAAATCTAGCCCTGCGGCCCAACACGTGCTGGTTCGGCCCATCCCGCTTTCCTGCCCGTGCGCGTCAGCAGACCACCGCGCGGCCCAGCCAGCCAACGACCCGCGACGGGGAAGGCATGCACGCGAAGGAAATTATGCACGGGCACCCCCGAAGCACTACATAATCCCAGCGAGCCCTCGGACACTATTCAACCAGTCTAACGTTTTACAGCTGTACCCTCCCCTTTCTCCTCCTTCACCACGACGAAGTCCCTCCCGTCACCCGTGCGCGCATAGACGCGACGGCGAGGCACCGGGTGGTCACGACGGCGTCACCCGAACCCCTACTACCTAACTAAGAGGCCGATGAATACCTTGGGGGCAAAACACAGCGACCGGAGGCTTAACGGCGAACAGAGGCGTCATGCTGAGCCCCCTCCCCGGCGGTGATCCCTCTCCTACAATGGCGAACGCGTTCCCGTGAGTGAAAGCGAATACGGAGCAAGGGACGAAGCTAGCGAGCTCCGGGGACTACCCAAGGGTACCTGCGCGTTGATGGTATGGCCAGAAGTGGCCCGAGCAGAGCCGGCCACGTGCACACCGACGCTGCGACGGCGCCCGATGATGGCATGGCTGCGACGGTGGTGGCTGGCCTGCTGTAAAGTCACGGCTGCGGTGCGCGGGGTGCTCAGGAGGGTAAGGTCAGGCTAGGGGTGCACTGAATTGCTACAAGATGCTCGGAGTGGCTGGCTTGTCGTCTGGGGGCGTCCGTCCGGTCTTATGGACCCGGTGGCGCGGCGATTTGAAATTAAGGCACAGTGAGGCGAGAACGGCAGCGCGGTGGAATAGGTTGGGTGGCCGGATACCTAACGGGTCTGCGGACGTGATCAATTTGATTAAGGTACTGTGGTTGCGACGAATTGGGGGAAAGAAGTCCCGCCGGTCATGGCTACAACGAGGACCGGGGCTCTGGCGCGGCTTGGCTCGGACCTGCGGTGGATGTCAGGCAATTACTAGCGTGCACAACTATGGGGAAGCAGCAGGACGTGGCTCCAGGTGCCAGCCAGCACGGCGCGGCTACAAGCCGACGAGGCAACGGCACGGCGACGCAGCGGGCAGCGTCTGACAAGGGACACAGCGTGATTGTGATGCCGAGGTGATAGCGGGGCAGGCTATCGCCCTGCGCATGGGCAGCCAAAGCGATGTCAACGGGCACAGAACCGGCGTGGCGATGGGTGGAGAGTAGCGCGGGCCCGGCGCTCCCCTGCCAAGGCAGTGCAGAGCAGGGCATGGCGCGACTGAGTTGGTCGGCGGCCTGGGCACAGCGCAACAGCCGGCGAGGTGACCCGCGCGCCAGCGGGGCAGCAAACGGCCAAGGCAAAAACGCAGGGTCAGCGCGTGTCAGCGTCACGGCGGCATGAGGACGAGGACTGCACCTCGGCGCGCAGGGCGGGTCAGCAGCGACGATAGGCCGGCAGTGGCGGTGGTCGCGGACAGCGCGGTGGCAGATAGCCAAGACTCGTAGCACAAGTGCCGCGCGCGCACATGCCCAGGTGCATCGTAGGGACGTGGCTAGCGTGGCAGTGGAATGAGGCCCGTGCGGCAGTGCGCTGGCAAGCCAGTGGTGACCGCGCCCGACGCCCACCCAAGTGTTGTGCACGCTTTTTAAAGCAGGCAGAAAACTTGTACACGATGCTCCAAAAGCCAAACTAACTATTCGATGCACAAGAGGGTACGTTGGGCTATCTAACGGAGCCAAGATATCGTACCACATCCTAAGCCGATCGCTCTACAACCATCGCCAAAGGTGGCTTCGTCGACCCAGTTGTAAACCTACGCGAAACGACGTCGCCCCGAACGATTTCACGTCGAATCCCCATTTCGACCTATGAACCCACTATCTAACTATCCTTGCCCTCGACTAGCTAACTATCGCCGTTCACAAAACATTCTTTAGCCTTTTTTGTTTCAAGAACAATTCGATTAGAACAGTATTATATGAAACGTAACCATGGACTCATGTTTCGTATGAATGTTTCAAGTGCCGAACATCGAATTATAATTCATGTCATACACATATGCACATAATTCAGATGCTTATGAAATGTTAAGCAGAAATAATATAATGTAACACAGAGGGTGTTACACTATACCCCCAAGAAAGGCAAGGCGGCCTTTGCTCCTCACAAGACTAGTTTTGTGAAGAACAATGGTCGGTTTTGCACTAGTTGCAAGCAAGTTGGTCACAAAGAGCATGAATGCACCAACAAAAGCAAAAATGCTAATGTATCCTCCATTAAGCTTAATTCTTTCTATGTGCTTACTAAGGGTACAAATGGTGTAATGGCTAAGTTCATTGGTAAACCATGGATGGCCTCAAAGAAGAAAGTCATTTGGGTGTCAAAGAGCTTAGTGACTAACCTTCAAGGACCCAAGCAAGTTTGGGTACCTAAAAAGAACTGATCTTCTTTTGTAGGTAAATTACAAAGCCGGAGAAAGGCATTGGGTTCTTGATAGTGGGTGCACTCAACACATGACCGGAGATGCAAGAATGTTCAACTCAATCAACACCAATAGCAATGATGGATATGATAGTATCACATTTGGTGACAATGGCAAAGACAAGGTCAAAGGGCTTGGTAAGATTGCTATATCCAATGACATGAGCATATCCAAAGTGTTGCTAATAGAGAGCTTGAATTTCAACTTGCTATCCGTGGCTTAATTATGTGATCTTGGATTCCAATGTATATTTGGGGTAGATGATGTAGAGATCATAAATGTAGATGGCTTAAATTTGATCTTTAAAGGCTTTAGATATGAGAATCTATACTTGGTTGATTTCAATACTAGTGAAGCTCAATTATCTACATGCTTGTTCACTAAGTCTAGCATGGGTTGGTTATGGCATAGAAGGGTTGGTCATGTTGGAATAAAACAATTGAATAGATTGGTTAAGCATGACTTGGTTAGAGGCTTGAAAGATGTTGTGTTTGAGAAGGATAAGCTTTGTAGCTCTTGTCAAGCCAGCAAACAAGTTGGAAACACCCATCCTAAGAAAAGCATGATGAGCACTAGTAAAGCATTTGAGTTATTGCACATGGACTTGTTTGGGCCAACACAATACACTAGCATTGGTGGTAACAAATATGGCTTTGTGATAGTGGATGACTACACTAGATACACATGTGTATTCTTTCTAGTGAACAAAAGTGATGTATTTGCTACATTCAAATCATTTGTCAAGGGCATTCACAATGAGTTTGAAGTCACCATCAAGAGAGTTAGAAGTAACAATGGTAGTGAGTTCAAGAACACTAGAATTGATGAGTTGTGTGATGAATTTGGAATTAGACATCAATTCTCGGCCAAGTACACACCTCAATCAAATGGACTTGTTGAGAGGAAGAATAGGACACTCATTGATATGGCAAGGTCTATGCTTAGTGAATACAATGTGAGTCAATCCTTTTGGGCCGAAGCTATCAACACGGCTTGCTATTGTAGCAACCGCCTCTATTGTCACAAGTTGAAAGAGAAGATACCATATGAACTCTTGAATGGTAGAAAGCCCAACATTGCATATTTTCGGGTCTTTGGTTGCAAATGCTATATCTTGAAGAAAGGCACAAGATTGGGCAAGTTTGACAAGAAATGTGATGAAGGATTCCTACTTGGTTATTCCACCACAAGCAAAGCATATAGAGTTTGGAATTTGAATAGTGGTACTCTTGAGGAAGTTCATGATGTTGAATTTGATGAAACCAAGGGTTCACAAGAAGAGAATGAGAACTTGGAAGATGTGAGAGGCATTCAACTTTCAAATGCCATGAAGAACATGGATATTGGTGAACTAAGGCCTAGGCAAGTAAATGATGATGAAGATGATCAAGTGCAAGTACTCTCTAATTCAAATGAGCAAGATGATACAAATCAAGTTAGTGCAAGTGGCTCTCATGATATTGATCAAGATCAAGTGGCTAGTACATCATCTCAACTCAATGATCAAACAAGTGCAAGTAATCAAATTCCAATCCTCCAACCAACCAATGTTGCAAGAGATCATCCATTAGAAACAATCATTGGTGATATTTCTAGAGGTGTTCAAACAAGATCAAGATTGGCATCTTTTTGTGAGCACTTCTTATTTGTGTCATCCATTGAATCGAAGAAGATAGATGAAGCATTGAATGATGTTGATTGGGTGAATGCTATGCATGAAGAATTGAACAACTTCACAAGAAATCAAGTATGGGAATTGGTACAAAGACCAAAGGGACATAATGTGATTGGAACCAAATGGGTCTTTAGAAACAAGCAAGATCAAGATGGGATAGTAGTAAGGAACAAAGCTAGATTAGTAGCACAAGGCTATACACAAGTTGAAGGTCTTGACTTTGGAGAAACATATGCCCCGGTTGCTAGATTGGAAGCAATTAGAATCTTGCTAGCCTATGCTTGTGCCCACAACATCAAGCTCTATCAAATGGATGTCAAGAGTGCATTTCTCAATGGCTACATCAATGAAGAAGTATATGTTGAGCAACCTCCCGGTTTTGAAGATGATAAGAAGCCCAACCATGTATACAAGTTGAAGAAGGCATTATATGGCTTGAAGCAAGCACCTAGAGCATGGTATGAGAGATTAAGGGACTTCTACTCTCTAAAGGGTTCACAATGGGCAAGGTTGATACTACTCTTTTCATCAAGAAGATTGGAAAAGACTTGTTTGTGTTGCAAATCTATGTTGATGATATCATATTTGGATCAACAAATCAAGATTTTTGTGATGAGTTTGGAAAGATGATGACTAATGAGTTTGAGATGTCCATGATTGGAGAGTTGAGTTACTTCCTTGGTCTTCAAATCAAGCAATTGAAGAATGGTACATTTGTGAGTCAAGGCAAGTACATCAAGGACATGATTAAGAAGTTTGACATGAGTGAAAGTAAAGCCATTAGCACACCAATGGGAACCAATGGCAACTTGGATAGTGATGCAAGTGGAAATATGGTGGATCAAAAGTTGTATCGGTCTATGATTGGAAGCCTACTCTATGTGACCGCATCAAGGCCGGATGTCATGTTTAGTGTATGCATGTGTGCAAGATTTCAAGCCTCACCAAGAGAAAGTCATTTGAAGGCTACAAAAAGGATATTGAGGTACTTAAAGCATACACAAAATGTTGGTTTGTGGTATCCCAAAGGACAAAAGTTTGAGCTAGTTGATTACTCCGACTCGGATTATGCGGGATGCAAGGTTGAAAGAAAGAGCACCTTGGGCACATGTCAATTGTTGGGAAGATCACTTGTTTCATGGTCATCAAAGAAGCAAAATAGTGTTGCATTATCAACCGCCGAAGCCGAATACATATCCACCGGTAGTTGTTGTGCACAAATACTTTGGATGAAGGCCACTTTGAGTGACTTTGGAATCAAGTTCAAGAAAGTGCCATTGCTATGTGACAATGAGAGTGCAATCAAATTGACCAACAATCCGGTTCAACATGCAAGAACAAAGCACATTGATGTCCATCATCATTTCATAAGAGATCACCAACAAAAAGGGGACATTTGCATTGAAAGTGCGGGCACCGAAGATCAACTTGCCGATATATTCACCAAGCCATTGGATGAGAAAAGGTTTTGCAAACTAAGGAATGAGTTGAAAATATTGGATTTCTCAAATATTTGTTGATGCACCCCCACTCATATGACATACCTCTCCTTCGAGCTATCAAAGGTAAAAGTTGATTGGCATGGCATACATCCTTGCTAAGGACATGTTTAGTGCATCTATTCATTCCTTCATGTCATAAGGACCTTTTATTAGGCTCATTCATGAAAAACAAATGGATTTGATGATTATATGGTACCACTATTGCTTCTATGCTTGACTTGATCTAGTGGTAGCATATGACATGTTTGTGGGTTTGTAAACCTAGTGTTTAATCTAGAAAATTAACTATAAGCATTTAACTCAACATGATACAAGATAACCCTTATTTGAAGGCAGCGACCGGACGCTGGGGGTTCAGCGTCCGATCAGTTTCATGTGCAGCGTCCGGTCAATAGTTAGCCGTTGGAATCTAACGAACAGTATTTGAAGGCAGTGACACATGGCCGCCATCGGGCGACCGGACGCTGAGGCTCAGCATCCGGTCAGTTGGACCGAAGCGTCCGGTCACCCCAATCAGTGCCCAGTGAAGGGGGTACAACGGCTCTATTTCGTGGGGGCTTCTATTTAAGCCCTATGGTCGGTTCAAGCTCACTCTCTTGGCCATTTCTATTGACATAGCAACCTTATGAGCTTAGCCAAAGCCCTCCCACTCATCTCCATCATTGATTCATCATCATAGTGAGATTGGGAGTGAATCAAGTGCATTGCTTGAGTGATTGCATCTAGAGGCACTTGGTGTTCGTGTTTCGCTGCGGATTTTGCTAGTTACTCTTGGTGGTTGCCGCCACCTAGATGGCTTGGGCAGCTGGATCGTTGAGTGGAGGGTGGTGATTATCTCTGGCTCCGATCATGGTGATTGTGAGGGGTTCTTGACCTTTCCCCGGCGGAGCGCCAAAAGTTACTCTAGTGGATTGCTCGTGGCTTGTGTGATCCTCATCTTGTGTTGGTTGTGCGGCACCCTATTGAGGGTTTGGCGTGTGAAGCCAATCAGCGCGTGAACCTCCAAGTGAGTGAATCGCCACAACGAGGACTAGCTTGCCGGCAAGCAAGTGAACCTTGGTAAAAAAATCATTGTGTTCATAATTGATTCCGAGATGATTGGTCTTCATTGTTATTCTCTTATGATTGATTGGCTCCTTCCTCGACACGGCGGTATAGCTATCTTGCTTACTCTTTACATTACCACAAACTAGTTGTCAAGCTCTTTAGTGTAGCTAGTTGTGAGAGCTTGTTAGTTTGATTAGTGTAGCTCTTTAGTTAGTTTTTGAGAGCACACTAATTTAGCATAGTATAATAGCCATTGTGTGGATATATATTATCTTGACTAGAATTGTGGTAGGTGACTTGCTCTTTAGTAGGCTAGCGTAACATTCGCTTCGCCGCATAATTGTCTAACTCATTTGTTAAGTGTTGTTGTAGAATTTTTATTAGGCTATTCACCCCCCTCTAGCCATTAGGACCTTTCACCATCTTAGCGTGAACTTCACCTAGCTTAATCAACACTCAGCAAAAGGTTTAGTCCACTAGTTGTTTCAATTACCAAAAAACCAAACATGAGGCTGTCAGATGGTCGACCCTCGGCGAGCCACAATGGATGTGAAGTAATGTCATCTACGTGTAGCCGCATGTGACTATTGCACAATACCATCACTATCAGCAGTTGTGCCATCGATCCCTTTGACCAACCCTATGCAACATCATCATGTTCATTAGGGATTGGTACACCAAGAGCCACATTATAACTTTTAAGCGAGTATTTCATTCTTATGTAAGTCAATACAATTTAGATGCATGTTGTTTCGGAGGTTTTCATAGAAAATATTGAACTTTCTTGATCTTTGGCACAGTGATATCTTGATTTTGAACATGTTTTTGTGTTAGATAGATATATGTTTAGATTTTCCCCTAGAGGATATTAGGAAAATATTAGCATTCACTTGAGAACCAGATTTAACTTTTTTGCTTAACAAAATTACAATAGTAGTTTACATGGTTTCGCTAAAAGTAGATTTATATTTTGCTTGATACTTGAAGACTTTGCACATCCTTTAATTTGATAATTTTGTTCAACTAAGAATTGAGGAACATGCTAGATGATGGTCATGATGTTGGGGCACCATATATTCCATCAACGTAAGGGCCATTATTACAAATATAACAATATACACTGGTTCTGTCGACATAAAACTACATTGTCCCAAGCTCCTAGGTTGGCTCTGAAAGTTTCACTGACATCCATCTTGACCAAAATTGCATCTAGTGCCCCTCAATTCTGGTCATCATCTAGCATGTTCATCAATTTATAATTGGACATAATTCTCAAACTACAAGATGAATATGCAAATTCTTCATGTACCAAGCAATATTGCACAACTATATATTCAATGAAATCATGTACTACTATTCTTGTTCTATTAAGATAAAAATTGAATAAGGTTTCTTCAATGAACATTAGTATTTTCCTAAAATCTATAGGGGGAATATAATCAATTATTTTTGTGACACAAAAATGTTTCAGGAAAATCAAGGCATCACTATGACAAAGGCTAAGAAAAATTCAATATTTTCCCTCGCTTCCACACCATGTAAATTTCTTTGATATATACAAAACAAGGAACTGCTTGCTTAGATGTTCCAATGTCTCTTGGTGTACTAACCCCAATGGAGAGGGTGAGGTTGCCACAGTAATGGTCAAAGGGACCAATACAGTAGCACTATTGTTGATGGTAATGGGACCGCGCCACAGCCATGCCATGTTGCATCCAGATATTGTTGTTGTCGTCGCACATCCATAGCCAGGGAACATACAACCCATGGGTGTTTACATACTGTGTTATAGACCATGGAATTGGCATTGTGGTTAGAGATGGCAATAATGGCCCTCGATGTACCGTCGATTCCCCATGAGGAATTCCTCTATTAGGAGATAGGCATGCGACCGATGTAATCTATACGAGAACTAAAATGAGGAAAATTAGTCCCTATCGAATCTCACAAGGACAGGGATGGGGAACCATTCCCTGCCTCTGTCCCCGCATACCCACCCCACAAAATGCTCTTACTCTAAATTAAGTCATTCGTTTGCTAAAATCCTACTAAAAGCTCAACACATAGCTTGGTACAAATAGCAAACTAAACCTAAACTAGATGTTTCTTGTAATATGAAATATTGCCAGTAGACTGGCGAGCATTCATGGATACAAGGATGGGGGGCTATCCTTCGACGTGGAATTCCCGTTGACATCTCTAGTTATGGTAAGCACGGCACTGTTGCTCCACACGCTCACAACTAGGCGTCGTCGGTGTTGGTCACCGTAGCCCTGTGAGCCCACGAGCGGACACTATCATGCACAGCACCAACCACCATCATCGCCCATGTCCTACAACGAAACCCAACAGGCATAGATCTACCTTGAGAGACGCCAGATCCACGCTTGTAGGGCCAGAGCTGCTAGCACATGCCACGAGAGTATAGATGGCCAAATGGGCGGCCCCGCCCTGGCATGACACTGGCACTATTGGGCACAGCATTATTAGGCATGGCACACTTTCGGGCACTACACCAGTCTACTGGCATGTGCAATCTCAAATTTATGTGGGAGCAAGTGCAATTGTTTGGTTTATCTGGCACCGTAGAAATGATGTGGCATTTGACAAAAGAAGGATTATACTTGTATTTACAGGTTATTTTAAGACAACTTACGGGACACAGTTTTAGAGCATCATACCGAAGGAGTGCAATAGTCGCACACCGGACTCCATGACTATGGAGATTTTCGTCAAAACATAGGTGATCGTCTTTTAAGATGGTTAGCGCTTAAGTAGCCACCCATTTGCTTGGTTTCGATCTTTGAAGTAGTTTAGATTTGTAATAATAAATTGGTTGTGCCCAGAACTCTTACAAAGATTCAAACAAAATTTCTATTTTCTAAAAATAAAAACTTAAAAAATTAAGCAGGTCTAACACCAAAAAGTTTATATGCAATTTTGTGAGCCATAATTGCCAATACTATTGCTCTCGTTTTATTAAAAATAATGGCCCTGTTCACTCGAGCTTATCCAGAACTACTTTTCAGCTATGGAACTGTATTTTTCTCTCACAACATTTCAGCATAAGCATAAGCCAAATTTCAGCATCAGGAAATAGAGTAAATAATAAGAAAAAACACCAACAACAGAATGCCAATACTATTGCTCTCGTTTTATTAAAAATAATAAGAAAAAACACCAGGAACAAAAAAGGACCACCCCTACAAAGGCCCTATTCGACTTATCCAGCCAAAACCGTATTTTTCTCTCACAACAATTCAGCTAGAATAGTATTTTTCAGCGAGCAAATTGACTGTGTATGTGTCAGAATCAAGAATCGTATCCATTTATCAAGCGGAGTTTTTCGAGCTGCATTGTACCTGTTTGCAGGATGGCGCCCCCTCTGTACGATTACATGGATGTTTTGCAAACAACCGTGCTTGCCGCACGGTGGTACTCGTGTCCGTATACAAGATTATACATAAGTAACGAAGATGCTCCTTGTGCGGGCGATGTGGGATAATACCCGTGGGCCCCTGCGCCGCAACGCATGCGCAGGCTGAAGTCTTGCAGAGAATAGAATAAAGATTTCGTTTTCTAAAAACACACAAAAAAGAGAGCAGGTGTAGCACCAAACAGTTTCTCTCCAATTTGCGAGCTGTGTTTGCCAATACTGTCCTCGTGTTTCTATTCAATCAAAAAAAAAAAAAGGCACCAGCAACAAAAAGGGTACCTGTAGTAGGACGGAGCCCGAACCATTGTAATCATATAGATTTTTGCAAATAACCGTGCATGCCGCACGGTGATAGCCATGTCCGTACACAAGATTATATGTAACCAAGATGACACTTAGCGATTTTGTTGAGCTCGATAGCCATTTTGTCCATATCTATAGCTTTCATGCCGAAATGATTGATTTCAGATGATATCTAGCTAGCTTATGAAATTGTACAGCTTCCAAAGTTGAAATTTCAACGAAAGACAACTCGGTTTTATAGTTTAAATTAGGGTAAAATACATTTCTCAAACTTTAACTCACAACATAGAAACCCTAATTTATAAACAGCATGAAAGAAAATAAAACGAAAACTGAGCTTCGAGCATTAACAATGCAAACTCACAATTAATAAGAAAACCGCAGCACTGCTTCTTTCGGTATATGCAAGGTACTGTACTTGGAAAGCTAGTATTTCAATACGTAGCAAGCACAAAGCAAGCTTCAAGTAAGTGCTGATTTGGATCACCGACCAAAGTTTAGTCTGTTATTAGATAACAGACTAAATATGGACTAATTAAGATTTTTTTTTCTAATAAGTTATACTCATCCATTAGCCTCTATTAGTTCTTAGTAGTTCATGATTATTAGTCTATATTTAAATCTTCTATTTGGCATTCAAATATGAACTAAAGTTTAGTTTAATTCAGCTAATCCAGTAATCATTGTGAGTTGTGTGACCTGGTATGTAGAGTAGTACAAGCCGGAATGGGATTGGACATTTGGACACCCAATAAGTTCTTGCTTCTTACAAAGGAAAATAAAAAAAAAAGTTGAAAGAAAACTAGGGATGGACATCCACCGCCAGTTGAGGTGAGGTGCGGTGCACCTGAATTGCAGACATCAGCAAAATCAAAAAAATTTGTTGATTGATAACGTCAGCAAAATCAAAATGCACACCAAACCAGTCCCAGTGGCCGCGTCTCCATCATCACCACGTCACTGTGGCCCGACCACTCAGGAGAAAGGGGAGCGTGGACGTTCATCCATATCCATCCGACGCATTGCTCCGGGCCCCGGGCCATCGTGTGTATTCACAATTTCACATAGACTTGTTCCTTCTTCTTTTTTATTTTTACTAGATATATGCTTGTACATTGCATGGAGATCACAAATTTAAGTCCACATAGCGTGGCTTGCAACTTAGACAAATATATTAAGAAATGTTCGAATTTAATTACATTAAAAACATAAAGCCCGTTTTATAATCTTTATCACATATATCATGTAGATCCCGTTCCTAGAAACCTAACAATAATTGATTTTACTTTTTTAAGACTATTGTAATTAATGATCTTTTATCACCTATGACCTATATTTTATATTTCGTCAGGCAATGGATCCTCTGCCTCGGTACCCATTAACTCAGTGCATGATTTTAGATGATACACATGATAAGCTGTGCTGATATTTGTTTTTTTTTAAATTGATTAGCAATTGAAATTCGAACCCAATGAAAAAAATATATTAGATGGATTTTTGACAATAAAACTTACCGATGCCTGGGATTAGACCTGGTAATGATGGAAGTCCTCGCTTATTACGTATTGGTGTAAAGTATGTTTATTTTTTCTTATAGTAATTGACTTTATTGGTGTAAAGTATGTTTTTTATTTCGTAGTATGTGACGTTTCTATTTCACGAAGTCGATCCAGACTCTAGGGGTGTTTTTTTTCGTGCATGTTTGCATATGAGCATGCAGAGTTCAGTTTCGTACGGTGTATAATCAACGGAGCGGGGTAAAGCGTAGACGATATCCTACATATTTTTTAGGTGTAGAAGATTAGTATCTATACTAGTAGCGTTTTGGATGACATGCAACTCTCCAAGGGCCACGAGTATCAGCATGTTTCGTCCTGTTCGCCTGGCTTATAAGCCGTATTTTTTCAGCTAACAAATAATATTTTTCGTTCGTAACAAATCAGTCAACGGTACTTTCAGTCATGACTTATCAGCCAAACAAACAGAGCTTTCATCAACGCTACAGTGTTTTATGAGAGGAGACCGTCCGAAGACCGAACAGGACCTATGTGACTGATCCTAGTGGCGGAGCCAGGAATTCTAAGTAGGGGCCAGCCACAATCATAATGAAACTAAATAAAAGTGATTAATCAAACCAAAATGATTTTATAAATTATCGCTAAGTTACCTTGATGACTGGTTACTGATTGCCTAATAGTGATAAGTCTTTGTAGAATTGTAGTTCGTAGCCCAGCTGGGCTCCCTGGTCGTCGCAGATTCGCGGTTGCACCGTGTAGCTATGCGGTGTGCTGTAGGGAAGAGTGAAGAGGCCAGTGATTTTTTATTTCTGAATTGGGGAATGGATTTAGCTTTTGAGAAGACGAGGAGGCAAGGCAGCTATGAAGGGTGCTCCTGCTCCGTCTCCGTTCGGTGCGAACTTGTCGTGACTCGTGAGTGGCGAGCGGACGCGTTGTGTCGTGTGTTTCCTGGGCCTCACGAAACTAGCAACCAGGTCCAACTAAACGCAAGCCCATGTAAGTAAAAGCAAGTAATCAAATTAATTAAATCCAACACAAAGAAACTACAGTAAGAGCATTAAAAAATCAGCAACCTTGGGGGCCATAGCCCCCTGGCTCCGCCAATGGCGAGCTCGTACCTTGCAAATTAGCGACAGCACATCAACTTGAACAAGGAAAAAGATAAGCTCGAGTCTTTTAATCTTTGTGGTGTTGGCTTTGGAAGAAGCATGCTATTGTTGCCATCCAAGAACTGCTAGGTATTGTCAATAGTGATTAAGGCATTGCTTTTGTGCAACTGCCCTAGAGTCATCATCCCTAAACACATACTTATGATGTTGATTCTTATTGTGTCTTTTCTTTTCTCCCATAACCAATAGACCACGAGGTGCATGCTCATCTACTGTTAGCTCTAGTGGTTCTGGTAACTATTTCATGTATGCAAAAACAAAACAAGGATTGTATGCAAATGCAAATGATTATTTTGCCTTTCTAATAGCATAGAATTCGAATGCTAGCATGACTATCGTCTTCAATCTGAAAGGATCTAAACAATACCTAGAGAGGGTGAATAGACGTATCTAAAAAAGTTCTGCGTAATCTCAAAGTCAAATGTCAGTGACAGTCGAAAGTCCCGACAGTTTAGGCTGGAACTTTTTTTTAACAGTCGAAATGTTAGTGACAGTCAAATGTCAGTGACAGTTGAAAGTCCCGACAGTCAAAGTCAAATGTCAGTGACAGTCGAAATGTCAGTGACAGTCGTAATCATCCATCACACACACAAATATAGTTGTCCATCACATAGTGCCACCACACGACATAGTTCATACAAGCTAAAAGTTTTAAAATCTCACAAGCTCCATGCGACCAACTAACTCATTACAATAAGATCAAAACCCAACACTCCCCCTTTGTTAACAAGTGCCAAAAAGAGTAGGCCGCGTGAAAGAAACGACTACTCGTCATTGTAGTCCTCGTCATCGTCACGGTCACCACCATCATCATCGTTGTTGTCGTCATCATCTTCCTCGCGGTACTCCTCATCATCGACATCCATTTGCGACTTGCCATGGGGACGGGGCTGATCGGATGACTCTCCATAGTAGTCCTTGCAAGCCTCATCATAAAGCCCGAAAGGATCATGAAGTGGTTCCAAGGCCTGAGGCAGTGCGGAGTGAATGTCAAGCTTCTTCTCAATGCGATGCATCCTCACTAGCATCTCTTACTCACGCTCAGCACTAGCACAACAAGCTCCAAACATATACTTCATGAAGAACTTGAACTTGCTGAGGGGCTTAGCACCGGAGGAGGAGGACTGAGGCTCCTCACTATGAGCATGGCGAGAGCGTGAAGCACACGGTGGAGAAGCATGTGAGGAGCCCGAGGCACCTTTTCCTTTTCCTTTTCCTTGAGCGGCCTCCTCTAACTCCCTCTTTGCCTGAAGCAACATCTTGTTGGACAGTTTGAGAACTTTGTGAGGGGCATCTGAAGGGAAGTGAATGCCTGACACATGCTCAATGATATGCATGATGAATGGAGCATAGGGGTAGTGCTTCACCACATCCTCACTAGCCACAAAGATCTTGTCCCAAATATAACGACTGATGGAGAACTTGGTGAACACATCTCCAAAGCAATCAAGTTGTCGGTGCAGAAAGTGACCAACTAGTGAATATTTGTATTTTTGCCGTATGTTGTGATCGGAGGTGGCCTAGCACTCAATGACACAGGGTTTATACTAGTTCAGGCAACGTGCCCTACATCCAGTTTAAGTCGGTCGGTGACTTTATTCCTAAGCCTAGGTGCTCGAAGTCTGCAGTGGGGTTACAAACAAGAAGGAGAAAGATAGGGTGTATGAGAGGCCCGGTCAGCTCTGATCGGAAGGGCCAAGAGCGATAGGAGCTCCGCCATGAGCTAAGCGTTCAAGCATGTGCTTGAGGTCCGAACCCGGCGGTTCTGTGGTTGTGAGCTAGTGAACTTCGTCGATCTAATGAATCTAGGAAAGGCTCTCTAATGAACTGAACTCAACTGGAACGAACTGCCTGTGAAGGAGGGAGCGCGTCCCCTTTTATAGATGAAGGGGACGGCTCTACAAGTGAGAGGGAGAGGGTGCGCATGTTACTAAGCCTTGTTACCCATGCCGGTAGGTACAAGATAATGGTAGGCACCCACAACACTGTTGATGTCACTGTAGAATGTCAGATGCATGTGGGAGGTTGTGTTGCCTTCTTCAGGAATGGTAGATGTCGGTACCTGCAAATACTGTTTGATGCCTAGAGGCATGTGAGGGGCTTCACCACGTTCACCCGGTATGGTAAATCCCGGCGCCCACAACACTATCGATGCCCAGAGGCACGTGGGGGGCCTTACCGTATGGGAGTTATGGCGCCCATAATACTATAGAGGGAAATGTCGGCGCCTACAATACTATTTGTGTCAGGGCGGTTGCAGAGTACTACTCCTGCAGGCGTACAGGGTATGGTCCTCGATATCGTGGTTTGACTTCGCCCTGGCTTGCTTTCTCCGTTCGTCCTCTGGACCCTTCCGAGTGGGCGTCCCCGGTCGAATGGCCCCAGTCGGCTTTGGTTGCGCCAGTCAGAGAAGAGCGGTGAGCAGGGATCCTATGAACCCCAGTTGGAGACATGGGGTCAGAGTCGGAAGTAGTGCTTTGGGCCAGGCCTTCCAATCAGAGAGGCCGTCCGGTGGCGGCTAGAGTCCGAAGCGAGCGCTCCGGTCGGAGAGGTGGGCCGAAGTAATCGACGAGCGGGTGTTGTTCCTCTTTGACTAGACCTTTCGGTCGGTGACCATACCGCCCTTCTGGCCTGTTGTGTTTAGACTCTTGGGCCGGCCCATGAGTTACGTGCTATTTGCTTGGGCCAAGCCTTGGCGTGGAAGCCGGTCCCCGAGGGACCATGGGTTTATGAACCCAACAGGAGCCCCCGAGCCCTCGGGCGATTCGGGCAGAATCGTCTAGGGGATTTTCATCTTGCCGGTGGGTGCGCGCGAGCGCACCCGCGGGTGTAGCCCACGAGCCCCTGAGCGGTTCGAGCAGAACTGTCTGGGGGTTTTCTGTGTTGTCAGTGGGGGAGGTTTTCCGTTTCGTCAGTGGGTGCGCACGAGCGCACCCGTGGGTGTAGCCCCGAGCCCCCGGGCGGTTCGGGCAGAACCGTCTAGGGGATGTCTATCTAGCGGGTGTGTGTGCATATTCTTAGTTTGAGACAGAATTTTGTTAACCAAGGCGTCGTTGTGCAGCCGAGGTGGTTAGGCGTGGGGATTGGATTGAGATAGAACTCACTAATCCTGGCGTCGATGCGCACCATGGGATCAGGTGATGAAGTTAGTTTGGACACGATAGAGCTCGATGATCCTGGCGTCGATGCACGCCGTGGGATCAGGCGAGGGAGTTAGTTTGGATGAGACAGAGCTCACTAATCCTGGCGTCGATGCGTGTTGTGGGATCGGGCGAGGCGGACTCGCGAATGGACCCTGGCATCGGTGTGCGCCATGGATCGAGACAATTAGTTTAGTTAGTTTAGGAATCAGGCGAGCCGGAGCTCATGGATCCTGACGAGGTGAGTTCGGGGTCGCGGTCCTAGGAGCTTGGTGTGCAGTCAGAAGCTTAGCCGGATGGGTTGAGATCAGGGTCGCGGACCCTAGTGTTTTTGGAGCGCGGTCGGAAGCGTAGCTGGATGGGGAGAGATCGGGGTCGTAGACCCAAGTGTTTGGAGCGCAGTCGGAAGCGTAGCCGGATAGGGCGAGATCGGGGTCGCAAACCCTGGTGTTTGTGTCTTGAGCCCCTGAGCCCTGTTGGGCCTTCGTAGGGGTCGATGTGAGTTTGTGTGCGTTACCCCATCCTCAGTTCCTCACAACCGGAGGGGCTGAGTTTTGTCTCTTGTCCCGATCGCTCGGGCTTGAGTGACGCACTCGGTGAGTTCGCTAACGGGTATGATCGAGCGGAATCTGGGTCCGTCGTTCGTGACGGGGTCAGCATAGCCCTCTTGTGACATTCCACTACTCCTTTACCTGCAACCTGGTAGATGCCTGGGTCATTCCAGAGACCGACCCGGGTGGACTAACAGCCTCTCCTCGATGGAGATTCTGTGGGCTTGGTGAGAGGTTCAGGATCGAACGAGAAGGTTGAGATGACCCGGTCTGCCAGACCGGGCGAGGGACGCATGTGGCTCATCTATGTTTTTCTCCCCTGGCTGTGTTGGTTGCTCATGTCGAATGAGGCAACCGCCGCTTTGTGACACAACACGGAGCGTTGTGATGCATTTCGCTGCACGTGCGATGCTTAGTTCCCAAGCCCCTGGGTGGTTCAGGGCCCGAATCATCCGGGAGGCACGGGCATATGGAATGAATGCGTGTATGGATTTATGAAATGATTATAAAGAAATAGAGGGGGTTGGTAGTGTTCACCTTGATATCTTTAAGTGACGGGGTTTGGAGAGCTTCAGTCGGAAATGTCCGACCGAGACCCATGCTCGTTGTTCGTGATGGAGTCGGCATGGCCTACATGGGGCGTCCCTTCGCTTCCTACCTGTGTCTCGCTGTGTCTTTCTGAGCCATTTGATCGGCTTGGGAAGTCCAATGGTCTCTCCCAGCGGAGATCCCATTTTAGGTTTTTCCAAGTCCTACCTAGGGATGCGGAGAGCTGCCTGCGTGTGGTGATGTTTTGGTTTTCATGCTCGGTCATGAGATAGTGGTGGGCCATACCTAGGCCACGTTTTGTCTCACCAGGCAGCTTCCGTCTGACCCGGTGTTGTTTCGTCGGCCAGCGTGCGTCCCATCGGTCAGGGTGTGTCCCATCGTTTCTCATCCGCATTGAATGGGGGAAGGGAAAGAGGTTTTTGCTCTGATCTTTTGCCCCTCTTCGGCTGCCGCATTTCCTATTTAAATGGGGGGAGGGAGAGGGATCTCCATCATAGTCCTTTGTCTGTTCTCCAACTATTATCTCTCCTCCTTCCTCTTCCTCTCCGAGAGTGCCTATATGCTGCAGCGGTTCCCAAGTGAGAGAGGGAGTGAGTGAGGGGGAGGACTTACATATCCTTTCGTGAATCCGAAGCATGATGTTGAGCTGAAGGCTGCCTAGGGTGGTGCTGGATTTATCTACGATGCCTTCTTTGGGATGGAGCCATGTGTGGACTTTCTCCGGTGGATCTTAACTGGGCGAGCCTTGTCGAAGGGGAAGTTGCTCAGGATCGTGCCGGTGGAGGGTTCCGCGCCTACAGCTGCTCAGGTTGGCCAGTTCATAAAGTTTGATGAGATTGCTTCCAGCCATGGCGGCCATACCTTGGTAGCAGCGTCCCTGACTAGGAGCTACCTCGACTGTATGAGAAGGTCAGGAGCTCCATGTTCTTCTGCAGAGCATCTATGGGTGCGATGCCCTTAAGGTACCCGTTGCGCTCGCCGAAGTCGAGGGAGCAGAACCGAGTGGGGCCCCGGTGGAGGTGGTTATGTCCAGCGGCGTTCCGGCGATGTCGTTGAGCAGCTGCAGTAGTATTTGTAGTAGTCGAAAATGTAATAGTTTGAGTTTGTGGGTGAGTCCCTATGTGAACAGTTTTTTGTATCAATGAATACATCAGTACTATTTTTGTGACAGAACCACAATATATGTTCCTCATTTTTATCCTTGCATAACTTTTGTTTTTATCCTTCTCTCTCTCACCTGCCCATTAGTTCCGTAGGCTATAGCTTTGGGAGCCCGGGGCGTGGCCCATGAGGCTCAGCTGCTCGTGACCATAGGAAAAGGCGGGGTGCGTTCGGTTGGGAGTAAGAACAAAGTCATGTTGGGCAATCAAAGGAATGGAATGTGCTTCCGTTCGGGTACAAAGTTGTTTATCATGTGATAGCAAAAAGAAAGAGAGGTAATATTCAATATTGTACCCTTATGGAGCCCCCGAGCGACCCGAGCTAAAAGTGTTCAGGCGGGGGCGCTCTTATAGGAGCATGTGTTTAACTAAAAAGCAGTTAGACCAAATTTAGGGGAAAAACGACGTAGCTATTCAATGTTCCAAGTGTTGGTGAGAACATTGCCGTTGTTGTCCTCAAGTCGGTAGGTGCCCGGTCGGATTACTTCGGTCACCGTATAGGGCCCTTCCCATGGTGGAGAGAGCTTGTGTTTTTCCTTCGTCGATTGGGTCATCCAGAGTACGAGATTGCTGACTTTGAGTATCCTCCCTCTAATCTTCCTTTCGTGGTACCTGCGGAGGGTTTGTTGGTAGCGAGCGAAGTGGATGATGGTCGTCTCGCGGGCCTCCTCGAGCAGGTCGACTATGTCTTGTTGAGCCTCCGCGGCTTGGTCGCGGTCGAAAGCCTTCACTCTTGGTGCGCCGTGGTTGAGGTCGGAGGGCAATACTGCCTTAGCTCCGTAGGCCAGGAAGAAGGGTGTGAATCCCATGGATCAGTTTGGGGTCGTTCTTAGGCTCCAGAGGATCACTGGGACCTCTGCAACCCATCGCTCGGCGTACTTGTTGAGTCGGTCAAAGACACATGACTTAAGTCCTTGAAGGACCATGCCATTGGCACGTTTGACCTGACCGTTAGTTCGTGGATGTCCGACCGAAGCCCAGTCGATCCTGATGCCGTATCCATCGCTGAAGTCTAGGAACTTTTTTTTGATGAAGTTAGTCCCGTGGTCAGTGATGATACAGTTAGGAACACCAAACAGTAGATGATGTCGAGGAAGAATTTGACTGCCTCCTCCGAGCGGATGTTGGTGATGGGCTTGGCCTCTATCCACTTGGTGAATTTGTCGATTGCTATGAGTAGGTGAGTGAAACCGCCTGGGCCCTTTTTGAGGGGTCCTACCATGTCGAGGCCCTAGACCGCGAATGGCCAGGTGATGGGGATGGTTTGGAGCTCTTGTGCTGGCAAATGGGTTTGCCGAGCGTAGAACTGGCATCCTTCACACCTGCGGATGACCTCCTCTGCATCTCGTAGCACGGTGGGCCAGTAAAAACCTTGGCGGAAGGCTTTTCCGACCAGCGACCTTGGGGCCGCGTGATGCCCACAAATCCTGGCATGGACCTCGAGGAGGAGCTGCCTCCCTTGGTTGGTGGGGATACATTTCATGAGTACCCCTGATGGACTCCGTTTGTAGAGCTCGCCACCGAGCGTGATGAAGGTCTTAGCACGTCGACCGATCCATCAGGCTTCAGTCCTTTTGGGCGGGAGAACCTCCTCGAGGAGGTAGGCAAGTAGTAGCACTCGCCAGTCGGTTTGATCGAATGCCAGTACGGCGACGTTCGCGGGTGACGTTGTCATAGAGGTACTGGGATCGGAGCCCTCGAGCGCCGGTTGGGCGTCGGGGTTAGAGCCCCCGAGCGCCGGCTGGGCATCGGGGTGTGTCTGGGTTGGACTTTCTAGGATGGGAGCGGATGGCTCGTGGACGTCGTTAATGAAGACCCCGCTCAGGGATGGTTCCTGCTTGGCGGCCAGTTTTGCAAGAAAATCAGCGGCATCGTTGTCCCTTCGAGAGACATGATGCAGTTCGATCCCCTAGAATTTGTCCTCGAGCTTATACACCTCTGGCAGTATGCTATCATGAGGGGGCTTTTGCAGGAGGACACCTTCATGACCTGATCAACGACTAGTTCTGAGTCACCGCGAACATAGAGTCACGTAGCACCGAGCTTAATGGCGATGCGTAGTCCGTTGATAAGGGCCTCGTATTCTGCAGCGTTGTTTGAAGCTGAAAAGTGGAGGCGGATGGCGTAGCGGAGCCTACTCCCGTCTGGGGAGATCAGAACCACTCTAGCCCTTGAGCCGGGCACCATTATGGATCCGTTGAAGTACATTGTCCAGTACTCGTGGGTGACGTCCGGGGTCAGTAGCTGGACCTCCGTCCATTCGGCGACAAAATCCATGAGAGCCTGAGACTTAATAGCGGTGCGGGGGGTATATCTGATGTCATGGCCCATGAGTTCGAGTGCCCACTTCGAGATTCGTCCCACAATGTCACGGTTATGGATGATGTCTCCGAGTGGGTATGAAGTGATGACCGCAACTTCATGGTCGGTGAAGTAGTGTAGGAGCTTCCTGGTCGCCATTAGCATGGCATATAGGAGTGTCTGCACCTGGGGATACCAGACCTTGGGGTCAGTAAGTACCTCTCCAACAAATTATATGGGTCACTGTACCTTGAGCTGGTGTCTCGGCTCCTCCCTTTCAAAGACCAGGGCGGCACTCACCACATGGTCGCTTGCCATGACGTAAAGGAGGAGGGGTTCTGCCCGTTCGGGAGCGATGAGGATTGGGGCTGACGTTAGGGATGTTTTGAGGCTTTTGAGAGCCTGCTGGGCCTCCTCAGTCTAGATGAAGGCGTCCATCTTTTTTAGGACTTGTAGAGTGGCATCCCCCTCTAGCCGAGCCGGAAGATGAAGCTGCTCAGGGCAGCCAGATAGCCGGTGAGCCTTTGTATGCCCTTGACGTTGCGTATGGGGCCCATGTTGGAGATGACCATGATCTTTTTGGGGTTGGCCTCGATGCCATTCTCGGACATGATGTATCCAAGTAGCTTCCCCTTTGGAACCCCGAGAACACATTTTTCAGGGTTCAGCTTGATGTTGAACCTTCGGAGGTTCACGAATGTCGTGGCGAAGTTTGCGATCAGGTCGCAAGCTTGAGCTGTTTTGACCACTATGTCATCAACATAGACAACGATTGTTGGTTTCTGCCGCTTGGCTTGATCAAGCTGTTCGAGCGGGTCGATTTCATCGGTGAAGCATTGCTGCATGCACCTTTGGTAGGTGGTGCCAGTGTTCTTTAGGCCGAAAGGTATGGTCATGTAGCAGTATGAACCATATGGGGTGACGAACGAGATTGTGAGCTGATCGGACTCTTTCATCGCGATCTGGTGATAGCCTGAGTAGGCATCTAGAAAGGAGAGGATCTCGCAACCCGAGGTGGAGTCGACTATCTGGTCTATGCGCGGCAAAGGAAAGTGATCCTTTGGACACGCTTTGTTAAGTCCAGTATAATCAACGCACATTCTTCACTTCCCGATCTTTTTTCTGAGAAGGACGGGATTGGCGAGCCAGTTGGAGTGGAATACCTCCCTGATGAATCTGACTACCAGGAGTTTGGCGATCTCTTCGCCTATAGCTCTACGCCTCTCGTCGTCGAAGCGAAGCAAGCGCTGCTTGGCGGGCTTTGAGCCCGGGATAAGGCATAGTGCGTGCTCGGCGACCTCCCATGGTATCCTCGGCATGTCAGAAGGCTACCATGCGAAGACATCGCAATTGTCACGCAGGAAGTCAACGAGCTCGCATTACTATTTGGCCAAGAGCTGGGTCTTGATCCGAACCGTCTTGGTTGGGTAAGTGGGGTCGATTCCCACTACCTTGGTTTCTTCGAGTGGACGGAAGGCCGTCGAGGAAGTTGGTTTGTTGCAGTCTAGGACTGCCGGGACCGACAATTCCCTGAGCTGCGGGAGCTCGGATGAGTTGACGACCGCAGTGGCGAGCTCGTAGTGCTCGCAGTCGCACGCGAAGGCGTGCGAAAAGGCGCTACTCATGGTGATGACGCCGTTTGGCCCCGGCATCTTTAGCTTGAGGTAGGTGTAGTTGGGGATCGCCATGAATCTTGCGTAGCATGGCCGCCCCAAGATGGCGTGGTAGGACCCTAGAAAGTCCACCACCTCGAGGTGAGGACCTCCGAGCGGAAGTTGGCCCGGGTGCCGAACATGATGGGCAGATCGATCTGTCCGAGCGGATATGCCTGCGCTCCTGGGATTACCCCATGGAAGGGGGAGCCCGCCAGGCGGAGCTCTGATCTGGGGATGCGCATGGCATCGAGGGTGTCGATGTATAAGATGTTGAGGCCGCTACCTCCGTCCATTAGCACCTTTGTAAGGCGCTTCTTGCGGACGATGGGGTCGATGACGAGCGGGTAGCGTCCTAGTCTCGCGACGTGGGAGGGATGGTCTCTCTAATCAAAGGTGATCGGAGATTCCGACTAGCTGAGGAAGGAGGGGATGGCCGTCTCGACAGCGCATGCCTCTCGATAGCGGACCTTGTGCTGTCGCTTGGACCAGATGGCATCGGATCCGCCGAAGATCATGATGCATTCATCAGCATCGAGGTAACCATCCCCGTCCTTGCCTACCGCGCCTCCCTTCTTGGCCGCCGCCTCTTTGCCGTCTCCCTCCTTTGGCCCGCCGGCCTGTCGGAGGAAACGTTTGAGGAGCTTGCATTCCTTGTAGAGGTGTTTGAGAGGGTAGGCGTGGTTGGTGCATGGACTATCTATGAGTTTGTTGAAGTGGTCAGGCATATCTTGTTGGGGCTACTTGGCCATGCGCTCAGCCGTGGCGACCAACGCGGTGCTGTCCGACCGGCGACGATCTTTTTTGTTTTTCTTGCCCCTCTGTGTGGAGGGGCCCTCATCTAGGTCTGTGCGCTTGGCCTTGACCTTGTCTCGGCCTCCGCTGAAGACCGCTCCGATCGCCTCCTCACCAGAGGAATGGTTGGTGGCGACATCGAGCAGGTCGCGGGTGGTATGAGGTTTCAGGCAGCCAAGCTTGTGGATCAGGGACTCGCTGTTCGTCCTGGAGAGGAATGCGCTGATGACGTCTGCGTCGACGACATCAGGGAGGGAGTTGCATTGTTGGGAGAACCTATGGATGTAATCCTCCAGGGACTCAGTGGGCTTCTGCTGATAGCTCTTGAGGTCCTAGGAGTTTCCAGGGCAGACGTACGTCCCCTAGAAATTCCCGACGAAGACCCTCTTGAGGTCCGCCCAGTTGCGGATGCTATCGTGTGGGAGGAATTCAAGCCATGCCTAAACATGTTCCCCCACGCAAATGGGAAGGTACTAAATGATGAAATAGTCATCATCCACTCCTCCGGTCTGACAGGCGAGCCAGAAGTCTTCGAGCCAAATGTCTGGGTTTGTCTCCCCGGTGTATTTGGTGATGTTGGTGGGTGGTCGGAAACGCTGCGGGAATGGTGCTCTCCGGATACGTCAGCTAAAGGCCCGTGGTCCTGAGCCCTCAGGGCTGGGGCTTTGGCCGTCTGGCCGGCGACCCGCCTAGGGTGTGTTTCACCGCTCCCCTCGATGGTTCAGCTAGGATCCGTGTCACCTGCTGTTGTACGGAGGACATCATTATCATGTCGGGCCTGATGCCGGTTGCTGACGATGCTACTAGCATCCTAGTGCTGATCGAGCCACTTGTGTACCTACGGTCGGTGTGGAGCAGGCGCCAGGTCGGACCGTGGCGCGACTGTCGCCCCCCGAGCCGTGCCTGATGGCTGTAGCGGTGAGCGAATGGAGCGATACGTCTAGTGCATCCCCGTTCCTCAGGTGGGGAGAGAGGGCGTGGGTCGGAGTCGTGACGCAGAGCTTTTTGCCTATTGGACGGCGACGGCTTCTACTAGAAGCCAGAGGTTCCGGTTGACTGCCTGCTCCTAGGGGTCGACGGGCTCGGGAATGCCGCATAGAAGCATTGCCACAGCAGCGATGTTCTGACTAGCCTGGGCGAATTGTGGGAGATCGTTCCTCTCGTTTATGATGTCGTGTTGGACCTGATGGGCGCAACCCTAGGCGCCACCCGCCGGGCCATGCGCATGGGGCGCAACGTGCTGTACCGACTGCACCGGCGCAGGCGACGGCTGGTTCTGCCACTGTTGTCGTAATTCATCGGCGTGCGCTTGCGTAGATGCGAGGGCCCCTGCACGTGGGTCCAGAGGGGTGTGAGTCTACGCAGACTCCACAACCACCGGCGGCTATCCTAGAGCGTTCGCCATAGCACACTCCTAGGACAGATGGTGGCGGGGTGCCACGTTGCTGATGCTAGAACCGTCGCTCTCGCCCTCGTCATCTAGGAGTTCATGGGAAATGATAGGAGCGTAGCCTGCCATTCCCACAAATTTGGAGGCAAGGGGGGACGGTGCCAGCATCCTTTGGAGCCCCCGAGCGTACGCATCCGCGGAGGACGCGAGGTCATAGGGGAACCAATCGTACGATGTTTGTGGCGTGGGCGATACAGTCCCTTCGGGTGATCGGTGGGAGATAGTAAATAAAGAGTAAATAATAGTACGCATATTACTTACAGCGGGGTTTGAGCAGAGAGTTTGCTCGCAAAGAAGTGCAGATGCCACGTTGTTGAAGTCGTGCATCCCTGAGTTGATGGAGGGCACCCCTCCGATGGGTATCGGGATGTGAGCCTCCTTACGGAGGTGTAGTATGCTAAGCCGGTCAGCGACGAAGTCTAGGCTTCCGAAGAGGAAGGCCTAGGATGGCTCAAAGACGGGTGGAACCCGCATCCTAGCTGGTGAGAGTGCGGGAAACTCCAGCGAGCTGAAGCGAATCGTATCACCCAAGCCCGCCATGGCGAGGGTGGCGGAAAAGTGGGCCATCCAATGACCAAAAAGTGTTGAACGTATAGCATCTTCCCCACGGACGGAGCCAACTGTCAGTACAGAAAGTGACCAACTAGTGAATATTTATAGTTTTGCCGTACGTTGTGATCGGAGGTGGCCTAGCACTCAATGACATAGGGTTTATACTAGTTTAGGCAATGTGCCCTACGTCCAGTTTGAGTCGGTCGGTGACTTTATTCCTGAGCCCAGATGCTCAAAGTCTACAGTGGGGTTACAAATGAGAAGGAGAAAGATAGGGTGTATGAGAGGCCCAGTCGGCTCCAGTCGGAAGGGCCAAGAGCGACAGGACCTCCGCTATGAGCTAAGTGTTCAAGTGTGTGCTTGAGGTCTGAACCTGACGGTTCTGTGGTTGTGAGCTAGTGAACTTTGTCGATCTAATGAATCTAGGAAAGTCTCTCTAATGAACTGAACTCAACTGGAATGAACTGCCTGTGAAGGAGGGAGCGCATCCCCTTTTATAGATGAAGGGGATGGCTCTACAAGTGAGAGGGAGAGGGTGTGCATGTTACTGAGCCTTGTTACCCATGCTGGCGGGTACAAGATAATGGTAGGCGCCCACAACACTGTTGATGTCACTGTAGAATGTCAGATGCATGTGGGAGGTTGTGTTGCCTTCTTCAGGAATGGGAGATGTCGGTACCTGCAAATACTGTTTGATGCCTAGAGGCATGTGAGGGGCTTCACCACATTCACCCGGTACGGTAAATCCCGGCGCCCACAACACTATCGATGCCCAGAGGCACGTGGGGGGCCTTACCATATGGGAGTTATGGCGCCCACAATACTATAGAGGGAAATGTCGGTGCCTACAATACTATTTGTGTCAGGGCGGTTGTAGAGTACTGCTCCTGCAGGCGTACGGGGTATGGTCCCCAGTATCGTGGTTTGACTTGTGCACCCTGGCTTGCATTCTCCGTTCGTCCTCTAGACCCTTCCGAGCGGGCGTCCCCGGTCGGATGGCCCCAGTCGGCTCTGGTTGCGTCAGTCGAAGAAGAGCGGTGAGCAGGGATTTTACGAACCCCGATCAGAGACGCGGGGTCGGAGTCGGAAGTAGTGCTTTGGTCCAGGCCTTCTGATCGGAGAGGCCGCTCGGAGGTGGCTAGAGTCCAAAGCGAGCACTCCGGTCGGAGAGGTGGGCCGAAGTAATCGACGAGCGGGTGCTGTTCCTCTTCGACCAGACCTTCTGGTCGGTGACCATACCGCCCTTCTGGCCTATTGTGTTTAGACTCTTGGGCCGGCCCATGAGTTACGTGTTGTCTGCTTGGGCCGAGGCTTAGCGTGGAAGCCGATCCCCGAGGGACCCCAGGTTTATGAACCCGACACAACTACAACCTGGGAATCCTCACGAAGATTGGTAGAGTCACCTATCTTGGGATACAAGATCTGACGAAGAATGTTGTTGAGCACATAGTAATAGGGCTTTAGCCAAATAGTCTTCCCATCAGCACGATGACCATCCAAATACATGTACTGATACTCATCCATAGCAAGAGCTGAAATCTCAATGATGGCAATGGAGGTGTGATCCCTACGGTTCAAGCCAAGAAGGCATGAAAAGGTAATGAAATCAACCTTGTAGTGCTTGCCTTCGATGGTCCAATGAATGACATGTGTATCCACCCGAGTGTCCAAGTGATAGGAGGTATAGAACTGATAGATGGTCTCGTTGTTCCACAGCTTGCGGAACTCCATCAGTGGCTGTAACCCCATCCTCGTCAAGTCACGGAGCAGTTGCGTCATGTCCAAGCTAGACAGCTTGCTAAGCTCAAAAGTGTTAATGGCCTTCATCTGTATCCCTGGGGCCTCTCTCTTATTGATGTAGAGGAGATAGCCAAATGATGATAGAAGTCAAAGTGAAATGGTTGCCAGAACCTATACTCAATCCTCAAATCCTTGGGCTCATCATAGAGAGGTTGGGCACGCCGCCAACGAATCTCAGCCACATGGCGATGATAATCAACCATCAGATGAGGTGTGTAACCTCCAGCTGGATTTGGAGTGTGATGCGGTTCCCGGATGGTAGGAGTAGGACCATCGAACGAAATCAACCTACTGATCCCAAAGTAACTCGGAGCTGAAGGGGTCATGGTGCACACATCATCAGCAATAGTCCATCCTTCTTGATCAAGATCTTCCTCAGCAGGATCAACAGCGGGCACGTCACCAAGGCCAGGAACAAACTCCCAAGCAGCAGCACCAACGGGTGGAGCTTGGGTTTGAGCACGACCACCTATTGCATCATGAGGAAGGGATGCCTTGGTGTGTCTAGTCGGCCGAGAGGATGTGATAGGGTCATTGTTCTTCTTGGAACACTTCTCACTATGACGCGGAGGAGTGTCATCACTACTGGAAGCCATCACTGTAGAGAAAAACAAAGAGAAACTCAGACTCCGGTCGTTGAGAGTTCTGGCCCTTAAGCCGGGACTTCCGGAGGTCAGGAGTTCCGGCCCTGGAGCTGAAACTTCCGGCGGTCGGGACTTCTGGCCCTAGAGCTAGGACTTCCGACGCACTTTGGTGGCCAATCCATACATGGGGCTCCAAATCTAGGCAACTAGTCACACAAGGAAGGTAGAGGATGAGAGAGGGAGGAAGAAAAGAATCAAATCGCAAGGTACATTGGAAGTTAGGGTTAGCCATGGAGATTGTACCTTGGAATAGAGAGAAAGAGGAGAAACACCAAATCCGAATCACCAACGAGGAAATCCATGATAGGAAGCACCTCTTCCAATGAATGGACGGCCTCTCCACCACCATAGGCGATGACGAGCATAGGGAGGCAGAGAAGACGGCGGCGCGAGTGGAGGCAGCGGCGTCGGGAATCCTGAGCGGAGCCCCCGATGGCAAAGACGGAGCCAGAGCTCCCAAGGCACGTGCACAACGGCGGTTGTAGGCGACCCGGGGGCGCGGTAGCAGCGGCGTGTGGGTGGAGCAGAGGCGGCACAGGGGCAAGGATGGGTGGGAGAAAAAAATGAAGCGGTAACTAGGCTAGACTGTGGTTAAAAAAGTGAAAAATAGTTCAAATAGCGCGGTCAAAGGGGCGCTGACTCAGATTTGGGTCGGAAGTTCCGGCCTGGGGGCCTGGACTTCCGACGTATGAAACTTCAGAAACTTCCTAACTCGATCTCACCATGCCTTATGGGGCAAAAATATGATGGACACATCATTTTCAACACAAAGTAATAGTCACATATGAAAACTATAAATTAGATTTTGAAAGTGTCACACAATATTTTCTCAATTCTTTTCTCCTAGCGAGTTCAAACAAAGTATGTGCAAGGCATCAAGCCACGTTACGAGAATCAATGATATTTAGCTCACTCCTCAAAGCATAAAATCTTGACTCATCAAGGGGCTTTGTGAAGATATCGGCTAGTTGCTTTTTGGTGCTCACATGATGAATTGTGATATCTCCTTTGGCTTTGTGGTCTCTCAAAAAGTGTTGATGGATATCTATGTGCTTTGTTAGAGAGTGGTTTACGGGGTTGTTTGCCAACTTAATGGCACTCTCGTTGTCACATAAAAGGGGAATCTTAGTTAGCTCACAACCAAAGTCTTTGAGAGTTTGCTTCATCCAAAGTAGTTGGGCACAGCATGCACCGGCCACCACATACTCGGCTTTGGCGGTGGACAAAGCAATGGAGTTTTGCTTATTAGAGCTCTAAGACACCAAAGACCTACCAATAAATTAACAAGTCCCGGTCGTACTCTTTCGGTTTACTTTACAACCGGCATAATCCGAATCGAAATAGCCAAGTAACTCAAAAGTGGAACATTTAGGATACCACAAGCCAAGATTAGGAGTGTGCACTAAATATTGAAAAATTCTCTTAACAGCCATCAAATGACATTCTTTCGGATTAGCTTGAAATCTTACACACATGCACACACTAAGCATAATATCAGTCCTAGATGCACAAAGGTAAAGGAGGGATCCAATCATGGAGCGATATACCTTTTGATCGATGTTCTTTCCTCCTTGATCAAGGTCAATATGTCCATTGGTTGACATAGGTGTCTTGATGGGCTTGGCCTTCTCCAAGTCAAACTTCTTCAACATGTCGTTGGTGTACTTGGTTTGACTTATGAACATGCCATCCTTGAGTTGCTTGATTTGAAATCCAAGAAAGAAATTCAACTCTCCCATCATGGACATCTCGAACCTATTTTTCATAATCCTACTAAATTCCTCACAAAAATGCCACATTAGTACTACCAAATATTATGTCATCGACATATATTTGGCAAACAAAAATATCATTATTGACTTTGTGAGTAAATAAAGTAGCATCGGCTTTTCCTATCTCAAACCCTTGTTTGAGTAGGAAAACCTTCAAGCAATCATACCAAGCTCTAGGGGATTGTTTGAGCCCATAGAGCGCCTTGTCAAGCTTGTAGATGTGGTTGGGATACTTGGGGTCTTTAAAGCCCAGTGGTTGCTCTACATACACCAACTCGGATAGGGGGCCGCTAAGAAATGCACTCTTCACGTCCATTTGATATAGCATGAAATCATGATGAGCGGCATAGACAAGTAGAATATGAATCGATTCTAACCTAGCCACTTGTGCATAGGTCTCCCCAAAATCCAAGCCTTCAATTTGAGTGAATCCTTGAGCCACCAACCTTGCATGTTCCTTGTCACCACGCCATGCTTATCTTGCTTGTTGCGGAAGACCCACTTGGTTCCAATCACATTTTGCTTGGGCCTTTCCATTAAGGACTAGACTTCATTCCGAGTGAAGTTGTTCAATTCCTCTTGCATGGCTATCATCCAATCTAGATCATCAAGTGCCTCTTCCACCCTACGAGGTTCTAAAGGAGAAACAAACGAGTAATGCTCACAAAAACTTGCTAAATGAGAATGTGTCATTACCCCATGTCGGATGCTCTCCAATATGTTATCAACGGGATGATCCTATTGAATGGATTGATGCACTCTAGGATGTGGCACTTGAGTTGATTTTTGGATGGGGCCATCATCTTCATCATCATGGTCATGATCGATTAGAGGGTTGTCTTCACTTATTTCTTCATTGTTGAGTTGAGGTTGAACTTGCTTATTGTTGACACCATCTTCATGAGAATGACCATGTGTTTCATTTGATCTCCCATCTTGATCATTTCTTGTTGTGGAAGCTTCACCATGTTCATTGGATGAGACATGATGAGTGGTTGGATCAAGATCAACAAGCACAATATTGTCATCATCTTCATCTTCGATGGGCTCTACTTCACCAATTGCAAGCTTCTTGATGGCTTTATGTGGAGCTTCTTCATTACCTACAATCTCAACATTGACTTGCTCCTTTTGAGAGCTGTTGGTTTCATCAAAAGTCACATCTACCATGATTTCAATCAAACCAGTGGTTTTATTGAAAACACGACATCCATGTTCATTAGTACCATAACCAAGCATGAAACCTTCATCAACCTTTGGTGCAAACTTTGAGCTTTTGGATTTCTTGTTAAGTATGAAACACTTGGATCCAAAAACTCTAAAGTAGTGCACCTTAGGCTTTTTACCGGTTAGAAGTTCGTAGGCGGTCTTGTCCCTTTTCTTGTGAAGATATAAGCGGTTGATAGCGTAACATACCGTGCTAACCGCTTCCGCCCAATAGTTGGTTGGAGTCTTGTATTCATCCAACATTGCTCTTGTGGCTTCAATTAGCGTTCGGTTCTTTCTCTCCATAACACCATTTTGTTGTGGAGTGTATGCAACCAAAAACTCATGCTTGATTCCTTCTTTATCAAGGGACTCCTCAATGTTGGTGTTCTTAAACTCCATCCCATTGTCACTTCTAACTCTTTTGATCTTGATATCAAACTCATTTTGCAAACTTCTTGAAGATGCCATGTACCTCACTCTTGTCACGCAAAAAGAATACCCAAGTGAAACGAGAATAATCATCAACAATTATGAAACCATATTTGTTACCACCAAGGCTTATATAAGCGATGGGTCCAAATATGTCCATGTGAAGCAATTCCAATAGCCTTTTGGTTATCACAACATTCTTGACGGGATGTTTAGCTCCAACTTGCTTTCCCGCTTGGCATGCGCTACAAATCCTCTTTCTCAAAAGAAACATTTGTTAGTCCAAGGATGTGTTCGCCTTTTTGAAGTTTGGCCAAGTTTCTCATCCCAACATGAGCAAGTCAGCGATGCCATAACCATCCCATGCTAGATTTTATCATTAAACAAGTCTCGGGATTTACTCTTTTTGATGTGAAATCAACTAGATAGAGTTTCCCTTTTAAATGGCCCATGAATGCAATAGAGGAGTCCTCCCTTCTATAGACTTCCACACCCTTATCTGTAAAGAGACAATTGTAGCCCATCTCACAAAGTTGCAAAACGGACAATAAATTGTATCTCAATGAATTCACAAGTAAAACATTGGAAATGGAATTATCATTTGAGATAGCAATTTTACCCAAATCGAGAACTTCTCCTTTTCCATTGTCACCAAACATAGTGTTCCCACTTTGGTCATGACTAGGTTAGAATGATGTGAACATGTTCTTCTCTCCGGTCATATGATTGGTGCAACCACTATCCACCACCCAACTTGTTCCACCGAAGGAATATTCCTACAAAGACAAATCAAGCTTTTGTTTTAGGTACCCAAATGGATTTAGGTCCTAGGGGGTTAGTCACATAAAACTTGGGCACCCAAACACTCCTCATAATCTCCTTCCTCTTTTGGGCACCAACATACTTCACCACGATCTTGCCATCCTTGCCCCAACAACACATGTAATCACTAGCATAGCACCGTGGAAGTGGTGCTTGTGGCTTGGGGGCCTCGGATTGCTTCGTCTTGATTGTCTTGTTACTTGAAGGTTGAATCTTGGGAATGTAGACCTTGTTGTTGGCCTTGCATATAAGCTCATCAAGAGCAACACCCTTGTTGAACTTCACACACAACACACCATTGATCATGTTTCTTCCATTGGCCTTTCCATCATATCTATCGTAGCCAATGCCTTTCTTGATTGATGGGTGCCTTGATGACTTGTATATAGTCTTGTTGGATTGCTTTTGACACTTGCACCCATTCTTCAAGACCATCTTCAACCTATGAATCTCCTTGTCTTTCTTCTCTAGCTCAATAAGGTTAGTTGCATATGCATTTACATCAATTTTATAGCATCTTTTACAACCATTACTAGTGGAGGCATTAGAGTCTTCGGTTGCCTTAGGAGAAGTTGAAGTGCTAGCCCAAAGAGTACTATAGTTTAGCTCAAGATTTTGGTATTTTTCTTCCAAGCTTGTGAGGCTTTCTTGAGCTATACTCTTCTCATTCTTGAGGCTAGCTACTAGATCATTAACCAAGGAATGTTCCTTAGTCAATTTCCCAATTGAGTCATTGGCTAAAGATAATTCAACAGTTAACTTTTCAACCTTCATTTTTTCCTCGGCGATAGATGCTTCAAGTGCAAGGTTCTTATCTCTCTCTTGAGTGATTATGTCTCCTTACATCTCCAAGCATCTATCTCTCTTCTCTAATTTCTTTATTAGCATTTTTATTTTAGTGTAGGCCTTTTTACCAAATTTCTTTATCATGGTTGCTTCAAGTTCTTCTATGTTCTCATCACAACTATCATACTCATCACTAGAGGGATCAGATGAGACATGTACCTTCTCTTCCTTAGCCATGAGACAAGTTGAAGTGTAGTAGTCGTTGTCGATGAGGTTGGAGAAGAGTCTTGATGATGAAGATAAGTTGGGGAAGAGTTTTGGTGAAGTCAAGTCGGGGAAGATCATGGTCGGTGACGAAGAGTGGTGGATGGCGATGTCTATGGCTCCCTTCTTCTTCTTCTCATCATCACTTGAGTCACTATCATTTGACTCCCACTCTTCACCAAGATGAGCTTCACCTCTCTTCTTGCCTTTATTCTTCTTGTCTTCATCCTTGTCGTGCTTGTGCTTCTTCTTCTCATTAGGACAATCGGCTATGAAGTGACTGGTTTGACCATAACCATAGAAAAATCTCTTCTTGTTCCTTCTCTTCCCATCACCGTAAATCTTCCGGTTGCTCTTTTTCTTTATGAACTTTCTAAAGTTTCTAATGATGAGTGCAACTTCTTCATCGGAATCTTCTTCTTCACTTGAGGAATCATCCTTCACTTTCTTCTTCTTCTCTTGACTAGAAGATTTACTTTTATGAGCTTGAGTTGCCTTTAGGGCTGCATTCTTGTTGTATCCCATTGCATTAGGATTTTAATTATGAGTATTGATTGCATCTTCATATAGACACCCATGATGCTTGAGCTTTGAAAGAACTTCTTTAGGGTGTCATCTCATCATAACCGGGCCTTTCCATGATCACAGATGCTAACATGTTGTTCTTGGCTCTATAGGTTCTCAACATCTTTCTAGCAACCTTGTTATCATCTCATTCGGTGCTTCCAAGAGCTCTTATGTGGTTGACCAATGCCATAAGCCTATCAAACATAGATTGTATTGTTTCATTTTGCATGAACACAAATCTTTCCAATTCACCATGAAGTAACTCAATGTTGCCTTTTCTCATACTCTTATCTCCTTCAAATGACACTTTCAAAGTATCCTAAATTTGCTTTGCACTTTCCATTCCATTTACCTTTCTAAACTCATCCGGACTTAGGCTTGACACAAGCAATGCTACGACCTATGCATTTTGATGGAGATTATGCACTTCTTTCGGAGTTATCTCTCTATCTTCATCGGTAGGAATCATCACACCAACATCCACAACTTCCCAAAGTCTTGCGGCAATGAGATGTATCTTCATCTTGTAGGACCAATCGGTGTATCTTGTTCCATCAAAGTGAGGTGGCTTGCTAATGTTGATGGAAGGAGTATGTAGAGGTGAACCTTTGATGAGTTGTCCATAGTCAAAGTTCATGTTTGAATATATATTCCCTTTCCATGAGTATGCTCACCGGCTCCAATATCACTAGCAACATCTTTGTTTGCTTCATTCTTGCCCATCAATCTTGCCACTTATTGCATCAGTAAACTTGTTCAATTCTTCCTTCATCTTGCTCATCTCATCTTGCATCTTTTTCATTTCATCTTGGAAGAACATGACTTAAGTAGCCATCAACTCTTCAGTTATCTTCTTGGCCATCTCGGTGGTGTTGGCTTGCATCTTGTCGGTCTTTGACATTGTTTCTTCTCACGTGGTGAAGCGCTATAAGAAGACCTCACTCTAATACCAATTGAAAGGATATAAACAATGCCTAGAGGGGGGTTGTCGACATAATATCATCGGCAGTCCACCGAGGGGTATCCCGCGATGGTAGATTTGTCGGTGGGGGTGCGCGTAATCAGGAACCAGATGGTGAAACAAGGCACAGAGACAGCGATTTAGACAGGTTCGGGCCATCTGATCGACGTAATACCCTACGTCCTGTGTCTTTGGTGTATTGTATTGAATACATGATATCAGGATCGTGTCCGTTAGGGGACCCCTGCCTCTCCTTATATACTCTGGAGGGGCAGGGTTACAAGGAAAGTAGCTTATTTGGTACTATACAATATCTTACGGTGCACGCCGAGCAGCGCCGTGCATGCCTTGATCTTGTGGGCTGGGCCACCTCTGGGGGTGCAGCCCATGTCTTGTCTTATGGATACCGGGGGCCATACCGCCACAGCTAGTCCCCAAGCCTGACAGCAGGTGACGTAGTTACGTGGTGCCAGAGTCAGAAAGTAGAAGACCAGCCGAGCAGGTAGCCAGTCCCCGGGCGTAGCCACGAGATGAGAACAAGCACGTTCACCGCAAGGTGAAGTGTGCCCACTTAGTCTCCAAGCCTGCTGGAAGATGAAGAATGAATCTTGTAGCAGGGTCAAAGAAAAAGAAGTCTGAAAGCTTGCTGACGTCGTCTGACATGCGCGTATCAAGACCCCAGACGTGTTGCCCAAGATCAGCACCCTGATCCGAATAGCATGGAGCAGCTTGATAGCACACCGGCGAGGCGTAGCAAGATCTGACCACCGAGGAGTCCCCGACATAACTGGCGAAGACCGAGCACCAAGGAGCGAGAAGTCCCTGGTGACGCTGGCGAGGTCCGAGCACCGAGGAGCGAGAAGTCCTCGGCGACGCTGGCGAGGTCCGAGATCCGACCACCGAGGAGTCCCCGGCGACACTGGCGATGTCCGAGCACTGAGGAGCGAGAAGTCCCTAACGACGCTGGCGATGTCCGAGCACCGAGGAGCGAGAAGTCCCCAGCGACGCTGGCGATGTCCAAGCACCGAGGAGCGAGGAGTCCCCGGTGACGCTAGCGATGTCCGAGCACCGAGGAGCGAGGAGTCCCCGGCGACGCTGGCGATGTCCGAGCACCGAGGAGCGAGGAGTCCTCGGCGACGCTGGTGATGCCCGAGCACCGAGGAGCGAGAAGTCCCCGGCGACGCTGGCGAGGTCCGAGCACCGAGGAGCGAGAAATCCCCAGCGACGCTGGTGATGTCCAAGCACCGAGGAGTCTCTAGCGCAGCTGGTGATGTCCGAGCACCGAGGAGTCCCCGGCGTAGATGGTGACGTGCGTGCAGAGAAGTGTGCCCACTTAGTCCTCGAGCACGAAGAATCCGAGCACCGAGGAGTAACCGGCGTAGCTGGCGACGTCTGAGCATCTAGGAGTCCCCGGCGTATCGGCGAACCGTCCGATCAACTGGTCGGCGACGGAGTCCATGAACCAAGTGGTCTGACCAGTTGATCGGTGGAGAAGTCCGAGCACCAAGTGATCCGATCACCTGGACTCTAATCCTGCAAAACAAATATGGAGAACAGGTAGTACATGATGTAAAAATATATGAACTTCGGAGAAAAAATAACGTATGTAGCTCGGCGATCAGTCGGCGTAAAGATGTATTTATGTTTAATTTAAACCGCTCGAACAGTTAGTGTGTAGCTGAGTCTCTAGCCCTAGCTAGCCCATAGTCCATAACGTCGAGCGCGGAGCCCGTGCACGTGTAGGAGGAACAAGCGTGACCAAGGAGCCGCTGCCGACCACCCATAACACAGAGCGCGGAGCCTGTAGCACGTGTAGGGAGGAGCTAGAGACAGGGTCGTCTCTGGAGGCATCCGAGCATCAACGTGACTGTTCAAGGGTTCAGAAAATCATTTGAAGAGCAAATATGGAGAAAACAGTTTGGAGAAACATTATGGCGATATACGAAGATTGGAGAATATTTAGAAGAATATTAAAGCGTGACTTATCTTTAGACGGAACATCTGGTCGGTGGCGTACGGCGTTATCTGGTCGGCGTTGACGGCGAGCACCTGGCGGGCGATGAGTTGTTGGCGAAGACGACCTCGGAGGTGGTTCTGAGATCGGATCTGATGTCGCGGGTGTTGCCCGTCGCCGCTGTAGATGGAGCGATCGAGCCGAGGGATATCAAGCCTGTGAGGTTGTTGAAGCACGCCATCGCAGGAAGTCAGGTTGCTACGAGCGGTGTCGATCTTGGGATCCCATCTAGTTCGCCTGGGATCAAGCGCACAGCCCCTACCTGGCGCGCCAACTGTCGACAGAATATCATCGGTAGTCCACCGAGGGGTATCCCGCGATGGTAGATTTGTCGGTGGGGGTGCGCGTAATTAGGAACCGGATGGTGAAATAAGGCGCAGAGACAGCGATTTAGACAGGTTCGGGCTGTCTGATCGACGTAATACCCTATGTCATGTATCTTTGGTGTATTGTATTGAATACATGATATCAGGATCGTGTCTGTTAGGGGACCCCTGCCTCTCCTTATATACTCTGGAGGGGCAGGGTTACAAGGAAAGTAGCTTATTTGGTACTATACAATATCTTACGGTGCATGCCAAGCAGCGCCGTACATGTCTTGATCTTGTGGGCTGGGCCACCCCTAGGGGCGCAGCCCATGTCTTGTCTTGTGGATACCGGGGGCCATACCCCCACAGGGGTGAATAGGCATATCTAAAAAATTTCTACGTAATCTCAAAGTCAAATGCCAGTGACAGTCGGAAGTCCTGACAGTTTGGGCCAGAACTTCCAGTAGCTGGAAGTTCCGATGCAAACAGCCGGGAGTTCCAGCACCTACGAGAATAGCACTACAAGTGCTAAAACGAACTTTGAGTAAAAGATATCTTACAACCCCACTCCCTAGTGGTAAGATGAAGTGTTGGGATTGCTCCTTTGATGTCGGAAGGTCACCACTCCGTAGATCGAGTCCAAACCCTAAGAGGAGAGTTGGGGAGGAAGACAAACCAACAAGAACAAATATGATAGCACAAATCACAACAACAACAAGTACGTGGAACACAAGAATTTATCCCAAGGTTCGGCAACCCCACAAAGGAGCTCCTATGTTCTCGTTGTTGAGGAGACCACAAAGGTTAGAGTCTCTTCCACCTCCTTGCCTCTATCAAAGCAACCACAAAGGTCACTTGAGCTTTTCACTAAGAAATCAAGGGTAATACAAACTTCCCAAGGCTCTTTCACAAGATGGAAGCTCTTGGGCGACGCCTAACCGGCTAGGGTTCCAAGAACTCAATAGTAATAGACGCAAATCCAACCGGCTTAACGAAGAAATCAAGTGCTCAAGCTTGCCAAAGTGATTCTCTCACTCAATCCACTCTCCTTTCACTCAAAACCCTAGGGGAATCGAAGATTGGAGCAAAGAGGGGAGGAGAGGGGAGCCTTGAATGCTTGGGAGCTATTTTGGACGAAGGTTGGTGAGTAAAATGAAAGAGTGATCAATTAGAAGAGAGGAGAGAGCTATTTATACTCAAAGGCAAATCCAACCGTTCAGATCTGAGTCAGAAGTTCCGACACAGATCGCCGAAACTTCCGGCTCAACGCAAAAACATTGTTCACACAGACAGTCCACTGGGCTTGCTCACATATCGTCGGAACTCCCGGCGGTTGCCGGGACTTCCGGCTTCCATCGACACTTCCGACAGACATGGTAAGCCAGGCGACTAAGTCCCAAAGCGTCGGAACTTCCGACGAGAGCCAGAACTTCCGGCACCCGGAACTCCCGACTCCCGTCGGGACTTTTGACGGGCGAAGATGCGCAAGCGGCTAAGTCGTGAAGTGTCGGGACTTCCGGAGGGAGCCAGAACTTTCGGCACCCGGAACTCCCGACTCCCGCCGGAACTTCCGACGAGCGAAGATGCGCAGGCAGGCTGCGGCTAAGTCAACAAGCGTCGGAACGTCCGGCACCAAACGTTGGGACTTTCGACTACCAAAAGTCCACAAACTATGTCCAAGTGTTCGTGAGGTGATTTTGCGTCTCTCTTTTGATTTTACTTTTATGCTTGAGCACTCTATCTTCCTTAGTCCACCTAAACTTGCATCCCTCTTTATAGTACGGCATACCTAAACCCAAAACAAAATAAAAAGGCTTTAGATAACGCTTTGGGTTCGTCCGCTTTTTGCACTTGAAGAATTGAGGAATACCATTTCATCTTAGATCAACTCTTTTAAAGCTTTCATGGAACTAAAGCTGCAATATATCTCATTAAGATCTTATTAGTCCCTAATTTGAATGTTATCAATACACCAAAACTCACATAGGGAGCAAATGCACTTTCACAATCTCAAGCTCCTCCTAACCTTCTTCCATGGCTAAAATTTCAAGGGGGGTTGTGCGGGCGCCATGGGCACAGCCGCGGTAGGGGGGGGGGGGGGGCAGCCCCGGTGGCAGATCCGTCCCTGACTAATCCCTTTTGTTATCCTTTCCAAAAGAGTACAATTAATTCATAGATCCCGTCAAACTATTTTAGATTTAACTAAATTTATAGAAAATAATATCAACAATTATAATTCTAATATAAGTGTTGCTATAGCTAGATATTGTACTCCCTCCGTCCTCACGAAGAGTTTCATTCTTTTTTTACTGAGAAGTCAAATATTTTGAACTTTAATCAATTATATATAAAATATTAATATTTATGGTGTGTAATTAGTATTATTACATAAATTGTTGAATATATTTTTATAATAAACTTATTTGGAGATATAAATGTTGCTAAATTTTTTTCTACATGTTAAGTTTTAAAAAGTTTGACTGATACGATGTGAACCTGTATTGACACATTTTTTGACAGAGGAAGTACTCTTTTAGGACGGAAAGAGTACATGATAAATAATAACTTATGGAGCACTGCATTGATCTTTGTTCAAGTTTAGTAACATAATAATACTTCATTCATTCTATTTTATAGGTCATTTTGATTTTTTTAAACATATAATTTTTATTATGTATCTAGATATATCGTATATCTAGACACATAGTAAAACTATGTATTAAAAAAACCAAAATGATCTATAATTTAGGATAGAGGGTGGTAATATAAAAATACTAGTGATGAGCGTAATTTTGGTGTTCTAGCATGTACACATATCTCACGAGTCACGAGCAAGAAGAGAGAGTGCGGAAGGTACCCCGTACAAGAAAAGAGAGAGGATGTGCAATGCTGAGTGTAAACGACTTCGGTTGGACTGCATCAGAGATTATAAGAGCCTAGGAGGCTCGGAGCTCGTTCGATCCCACTGCTCCTAATGTAAAAACAGAGGAGAAGAATGGGGCAGCCGCGCACACCGCTTTCTTTCTTTCCGCTTCTGGTAGCCCACGCTTGCGTGTACAAGTTGGGTTTGCCTGTATGTGTACTCCGTATGTATACATGCAGGCTGTAGCCATCTGCCATCGCATCGCTGCATGGCTGACTGGCTGTGGACCAGCATCTGTACTGTACGCGTCACGGCTGCTGGGCGCGACGGCGACGGGCGTAGTCTGCGACACGCGCAAGTACGCCTCACCTAGTACCTCGGCTACCACGGTAGTGTTCTGCTGAAAAGAAGCCAAAATAATGTTCCGACTGGTTTATTACGAACAGTGCCTACGTGAGTGAGCTGGCCAGCCAGGCGAACACTCTCCACCCGTAATAATAGTTAGACCGCGATCTAAAATACTAGATCTATTCGTCCTTTAGAAGCACCAGAGTCAAAGGTTCAATATCTATTTTTGGTCTTCTCCAACAATAAGACCCAAAAGACAACCATTTCTATAAATGGGTCTTCAGAAGAGAGGATACTCAGATTTAGGTTATGCCTCTTCTGACACCTAAAATAGATCTTTCATACAGATACCTGTTGGAAGCTATAAATATTGTGTTAAAGACTTATTTTAGATTTGAGTTCCACTACGAGTCGCCGTCTGTTGGAGACAGCCTTAGATCATGCCCAACATTCATGGTGTATGTTAGGTTCGAGTGCCAGATGGAGGAGAGAATTAGAGAGATGGCTTGGCAGAGAAAGCAAGGCCTTATTTAGATCGTAAGAGTTAGAAAAATTTGGCATTGCAGCACTTTCGTTTGTATTTGATAATTATTATCTAATTATGGACTAACTAGGCTTAAAAGATTCGTCTCGTAATTTACAATTAAATTATGTAATTAGTTATTTTTTATCTACATTTACTGCTGCATGCATGTGTCCCTAGATTCAATGTGATGGAGAAAGTGAAAAAACTTGGAACTTTGAACCAATCTAAACGAGACCCAAAGACATGGGACAGAAAGACAAGCAGTTGAAAGCGACGTATGTGAGTACGTGAGAGAACAGTGGATCAAGAAAAAATAAAGAGCTAGCTTGTACTGCCTGCGTTGCACGGTGCCGTGGCCTCAAACCTGCTCTTCGAGCCTCGGTACCTACATGCTGCTCAGCTTTTTCTTGGAACCACCAACTTTTCTCCGCCGTGTTGGGACTGCTCTTATTAGCTCTAAGTGTTTCAATAATACTGTTTTTTAACACATACTCTCTCCATACCTCAATTAGTTGTCGTGCAAGAGCATAGCCTCATGACATTATTGATGTATGGAGGGAGTAACTTTTAACATAAATAACCTCATGACATTATCATGTAACATTGAAATACGTGCAAGAGCATAGCTCTTGATAAGTGCTAGCTTTTCTCTTCCTTCTATTAAAATATGAGAAAAATATCATAAAAGTCGATTGTTGGCCTCAGGTAGTCCGGTGGCGTCTGGTTCATAGAGGTTGGGACATAGAAATAAAAAAAAGTTTTTCATATTTATGGCCTGTTTAGATGTCAATTAGAAGGTCTAAACATTAACTAATCATGGTCTAACAAAAACTAATAGACGCTAATTCATGAATAGAACTCACTAGAAAAAAAATAAAATTTTAATCCGTCCACATTTTAGAGATAGATACTATTTTTTACTTAACTTAGCCCTCCTTTGGAACGGAGGAAAACATAAGAATTTTGAAGGATCCAAATTCTATTGGAAAAATTCTTATCAAGCCCATTGGAATAAAGGAATATTTCTCGTCAATTCTCTTAGAATTACTGTGGATTGAGCCATTCTAAGGATCGGTTTGATTTACAGGATTTTCAAAGGAATTCTAAAGGAATCAGAGTCCTATAGTTTTAAACACTGCCGTAGTGTTTGGAACGGAGGATTCACGAATTCATTTCCAAAGAAAAGGTACCTGTGCTTGTACGTTTCGAAGGAAAGAAAGAATCCACTTCCACATCTTGGTTTCAATTCCTTCAGAAAGTCCAAGGCTCATGGGCACTAATGCTGACCTGTTATTGCTGGCTTTCACGGAGACACACAGCCAAACACTCACTAATTGGAGACACACGGTGTAAGTAATTTTGTTTTCCACTAGCCCCTATATCTGTGCTGCTCATATTCCTTTGTGCCAGACACCAAATCCTCTCGAATTCCTGCGTATTCATTCCTCTGTTATACACATGTATTCCTTTTCTATTCTTATATTTTTTTTTTCATATTCCTCTGTGTTTGTATTCCTTGGTTCCAAACATACCCTAAAAGAATTTCGGAGGAAACTGAACGTGAGCCCCAACCTCATTGTTCTGTTTTCTATGCTTTTCTCACATTGCTTCCAAAGTCATCTTCATAAACTTTCCTCCATTCAGAAATGAAATCCCGTGTGGTTTGAAGTGTTAGGGCATTTTATTCCTATATTATTTTTTTCTATTCCTATGTTTTGTGAAGGGAGTCTTAGATATTTGACTCGTTATAAAACGAGAGATGAGATGTGCATTTCCACGTGAGACGGAGCGAGCGTATGTTTATTCTGCCACCTTCTTTCTCAGTCAGGTGGCCCCTATACATGAATATACAGTCCTGACCCAACCCAACCTACGGGGTATGCGTATCTCGATTTGTGGGTATAGAAGGAAAAAACCGTACTGCACGGATGCCGTGAATCCTATCGTATCGGGATAGGAGGGGGTTGGTGAGTGGTGTATGCTTTACTCGATCCTTCCTGTCGATCGAGCCATGGAGGGAAGACGGCCGGCCTGGTGCATGCACTGAGGTGCGAGGTGCACCTGGATTAGTTAGCGTCGCCGTCCGTGTGCATATGCATATAGCGCGATCGTCTCGGGGTCCAGAGCAGGCAGAGCATTGGCCCCCTCTCCCTCTCCAATGGCATCGAGCGTTCGTGCGGGCGGGCCCGTGTCGTGTGAAACCGCGGCTCCTTTACGACCCGACCCGAGACCTGGCAAGTCGGACGGATGTCCATCCAATCCACACTTGTTTTCTCACCAACTCAACTCGTGTTTAGTTGGGCCGGCGGCCGCTGATGGTCGAGGCAAGGCTTTACCGAGTTACCGTTGGGTCCACTACGGCTACTGTCCACGTCGCGCCGAGGCCCACCCGGCTGTTTTTAAATCCGTTTAAAAAAACGTGTTTTTCTTTCGCGCCGAGGCCCATCGCATGCAGGCACGGCGACGGCGTCGTCCGTCTTCTTCTTTTTGGCCAAGATTCTTCTTTTCTCTTTCTTTCTACCTCGATTTTCTGGATCTAAATGGTAGCAAACTACGTTCAAAACTCTATGAGTATTCGCTATTTTGCGAAAAGGAATGTTTGCTCGGTCTCGATTTGATTTGATACCACCTCCAAGATTACGCTTTGATCATTAATTTCTATTATAGTATATAATCTATAATAATAACAAATTATAAACATGATCATTATAATAATACAAAATTATGGCAATATTAATTAAAACCTTGATCATGAGGAAGTATTTCTAAAATACAATTCTAATGTAAACTCCTCTTTTATCATTTAAACTTTTCTTATAATTTATACTACATATTGATTACATAAAACTATCAAAAATTAGGTTTTAAAATACATAGACGTCTTGTCCACGTACGTAGGTACTCCCTCCGTTCATAAAAGAACATAATTCTTGTTTTTCGAGAAGCTAAAAGGGTTGAACTTGGAAAAAAATAATATTTTTTTATACAAAGTAAGTACGATTAAATTAGTTATAAAAATATTGTTCTAGTAAATTTATTTAGAGACATAAATACTAATACTATTTTTTATTATAACCTTGATCAAATTTGAGCTGGATCCATAATTGCATTCCATCTTAAAGCGGAGGCTAGTATTTGGATAGCGACGGAGGGCTAGTAGCACAGCACCAACCAACTGCTGGCCTCACCCATGACTCAGATTGCCTCACCCATGACTCAGAGATTGCCTGGGCACAGGCACAACTAAGACCATCTCTAACGGGCTATGCATCACGGTACTCATACCCAAAATGCATCGTTCACACGAAAAAAAACGCCTTCAACAAAGTAGGCAAACAAAGTACCTATTTTGCGTCTAAGGTGAGAGGGAACCAAAAACTGCGTCGTCTCTCTCCTCAGACCCAAATCTGTGCCGTCGAGATAGCGTAGGAGATAGGCAGATTGCGTAGGAGGCGTCGGGGTGGGGCGGACGACGACGACGAGGCGGGGAGGGAAGCAGGCGGCACTGCCAGATTTGCCCGTGGACGACGGCGGCGAGGCAGGCCCGACGACGACGGTGAGGCAGGGAGGGAGGCGGGCGGTGCTCGGCGGGGAGAGAGGCGGGCGGCGCTCGAGGCCTCTCTTTTTGCATTCGTTGTTGAAGTTCGCCAATTTTAAGTGTATTTTTCTTTCGCTGTGCGTGACCGAAACGGTGAAATATGTCTCGTGTTTGGATCGGCTCTATCGGAGATAGTATAACCCCCACCAACTTTCTTCCATTCATTTCCTTCCTTCTTCTCTCCCCTGCTACGCAGACCCATCTCCTCTGCCGCGTGGGCCCACGTGCCAGGTTAATTAATGACCCCTGCCCCGCCCCGCCCCGCATTCATTTCCTTCCTTCTTCTCTCCCCTGCTTAGGACACGCCACCTCCGCAAAACCGCCGCTCGTCACCCTCTCCACCGCCCCCATGCGCCGCTGGCAGCCAGCCGGAGGGAGGACGACTGACCCGTTCCCGTCCCTCCACCGCGCGACCTCGTCCTCCTCTCGCCCGTCCTTAGCCTAACCACCACCACCGCCACCGTCATAAACAAAAGAGGCAGGCACGAGCGCAGGCGCGTGGTGCGAGGCGTCCGCGTCCTTTCTCTACCTGTCGCCTTCGCCTTGCGTGCTCCCGGCTTCAAGAAACCGCCGCACGACAGTCGCCAGCCAGCCTGCACACCACAGCACAGCACAGGCCTGGCTGCCGCCGCTTTCCATTTCCTTTCGCTTCTCCCCGCTACCGCTCGTCCGCTCCTACCACCAACAGCGCCGCGGGCCTCAGGGTCGTCCGGCCGGATCCATTTCCCGGGCGCTTGGATTTCGCTCGCTGCCGTAAAGCTTCGGCTCTGCGTGGCGCCGCCGCCGCCGACCGTAGGGTTTTGCTTCTTCAGTTCCAGCTGGGAGGAGAGGATGCGCCGCCTCTCCCTGCGGACCGCGCGCTCCACGGAGGTGAATTTCTGCCATCCACACTTCGTTACTGCGATTCTCAGATTGTGCTGCAGTTCCTCTTTGTTTGAATTGAAATTGAACCCCGTGTGGCCCTGTGCTGGTCTGCTGGACAAGAAGAAACTGACAATTTCGTGCCCAACTGTTGCGCAGATCGACTTCTTGTTGGTGGTGGACTAGAAGCTGTCCTCTCAGTGCGTGTTCTTCACCAGGTACTCGCCTGACGACTTCTTGTTGGTGGACTTGGAGCTCTCCTCTCACTGCCTGTCCTTCACCAAGTTCTCGCCTGGTGACCAAGGTTGCCCCTTCCCTTCCATTCTCCACCTCAAGCCCCAGCCAAATTTCAGCTTCCGCCTGCCTTTCCTCCTCCGATTCCCGTCTGTCCTTGCAACTCATTGCTTCAGCACTCTGCTTGTGTCTCTGAAACAAACTAAGCATCTCTCTGCTTCCTCTTACATAGCCCTTCCAGCCTGCCTGTCTGCATCTTCGTGCAACTCATGGCCCCTTCATCCTTCTAGCCCAAATCTGCAACTCCGCATCACAACTCGCCATGGATAGCGCAACTGTTGGGCTCAAACTGGTTGTGCTAGCCCTTTCTGTGGCCATTTGGGTTTCTGGCACCTGCAATGCCGATTTCACCCCGGCAGACAACTACCTCATCAACTGCGGCTCCACGGTCGATGCGACTGTCGACCAGAGGGTTTTCGTGGCTGACACTTCCGGGCCGGCCATACTGACGACCCCCAACACTCAGAGCACTGCCGCGACCACCTCACCGAATTCGGTCTCGGGGTTCGACAGCGCCATGCTGTATCAGACTGCTAGGATATTCGTCGCAGCATCGTCCTATGCCTTCAAGCTCAAGAGCCATGGCCGGCATTTTGTCCGCCTTCACTTCTTCCCATTCAAATACCAGAGTTATGATCTCACCACGGCAACCTTCAAGGTGTCCACACAGGACGTTGTGCTCCTTGACAATTTCACTGCGCCCAGTAGTTCTTCGCCGGTGTTCAAGGAGTATTCCCTGAACATTACCAGGGACATGCTCGTCCTGACATTTGTGCCTGTTGGGAACAACACGCCGGCCTTCGTCAATGCCATCGAGGTCATCTCTGTTCCTGATGATCTCATAACTGATTCAGCGCTAAATCTGGACCCTGTCGGTCAGTATCTCGGGCTGTCAACGCAGCCTTTGCAGACATTCTACAGGATCAACGTGGGGGGACCGAAGGTGACTCCTGAGAATGACACGCTCTGGCGGACATGGGTTACTGATCAGAGCTCCTTCTTAAATTCCACTCCCACTATACTTCTCAATTTCCCAGGAAAGCTGAATTTCCAGAACGGATTGGCAACAGAGGAGGATGCGCCGGACAGTGTCTACAATACTGTGAGGCGGTTGAATAGTACTGGCTCCATGTCCAATATGACATGGCAATTTGATGTCGATGGCCGTTCAAGCTATCTCGTTCGGTTCCATTTCTGTGACATTGTGAGCAAGGCTCCCTATCAGCTCTTGTTTGATGTATATGTGGATAGCTGGTCGGTGGTGAAAGATCTAGATCTCTCTGATAAAGCATTCGGCAACTTGGCTGCGCCATTTTACATTGATGCTGTCTTGCTATCAAGTGATCCATCTGGTAAGCTCAGTGTCAGCATTGGGCCTTCTGCCGTAAAGAGAGCAGTGCCGGATGGTATCCTCAATGGCCTGGAGATCATGAAGATGAACATCAGTACAGGGTCTGTTTCCGTTGTGCAACCATCACTAGGGGGAAAGAGTCATCTCGGTGTCATATTGGGTTCCGTTCTCGGAGCTGTGGCTGCTGTCGGCATTGCTATTGTTGTCTGCATCTTCTTCAGGAGAAAAAACAAGCCGCATCCACCACCAACAAGTCGGCCCTCAAGTTCTTGGACACCCCTCAATGGTCTTAGCTTCCTTACCACAGGCAGCCGAACCAGCCGGGCGACTCTTACATCTGGAACTTCGGGTGACACGAGCTACCGAATTCCTTTTGTTGTGCTGCAAGATGCGACAAATCACTTTGATGAGCAGATGGTCATTGGAGTTGGAGGCTTTGGGAAGGTCTACAAAGCAGTGATGCAGGATGGAAGCAAACTCGCAGTAAAGCGGGGCAACCAGAAGTCTCACCAAGGGCTGAGGGAGTTCCGGACGGAGATCGAACTGCTGTCAGGACTGCGACACCGTCATCTCGTGTCTCTCATTGGTTACTGTGATGAACATAATGAGATGATCTTGGTGTATGAATACATGGAGAAAGGAACTCTGAAGAGCCATCTGTATGGCGGTGATATGCCGCCTCTCAGCTGGAAGAAAAGACTGGAAATCTGCATTGGAGCAGCAAGAGGGCTCCACTACCTTCACACCGGTTTTGCCAAGTCAATCATACACCGTGACGTCAAGTCAGCAAACATCCTCCTCGATGAAAATCTCTTGGCCAAGGTTTCTGATTTTGGCCTGTCAAAGGTTGGGCCTGAATTTGATCAGACACATGTCAGCACAGCAGTGAAAGGGAGCTTCGGATACCTTGATCCTGAGTACTTCCGGAGACAGCAGCTGACTGACAAATCAGATGTGTACTCTTTTGGTGTGGTGCTGCTCGAGGTGATTTGTGCAAGGCCGGTTATTGACCCTACTCTTCCAAGGGACATGATTAACCTTGCGGAGTGGGCTATCAAGTGGCAAAAGAGGGGAGAGCTTGATCAGATTGTTGACCAGCGCATCGCTGGGGCAGTCAGGCCTGAAGCACTGAGGAAGTTTGGAGAGACGGTGGAGAAATGCCTTGCAGAGTATGGTGTCGAGCGTCCTACCATGGGGGATGTGCTGTGGAACCTGGAGTTTGTGCTGCAGCTGCAGGAGGCAGGCCCAGACATGTCCAACATCGACAGTATGAATCAGATCTCTGAACTCCCTTCAAATGCAAACAGAGTAAGCTCCCTGGATATCAGCACTACAGATCAAAGCCGTATGCCGATCGAGTACTCCGACATGTCGACAAGTAACGCCTTCTCGCAGCTAATCAATGCAGAAGGAAGGTGAACTGGATAGAAGTGTTCCAGAGGCACTGAAAAATACAGAAGGAAGGTGAACTGGATAGAAGTGTTCGAGACACTGAAAAATGTTGAGTTACAAAAACTAGAGAGATGCATCTTGCTTGACTACACTGTATCCCTTCTCACATATACAACACCAAGTTATGAATTGCATTGAAATTTTGCTTGCCTCTTGTAACTACTTGTGTTCTTGAAGGATGAGTATTTTATTGCAATCTCAGTGTGCTGGTCCAATTTTTTTTGCTCATGTAACTCTCTCTTTTGCTCAATATGGTTGTACCAGTTCTGTCACGACACACCAGCCAGACTTCATTCGCTAAGATAGTTCGGCAATATGCTTATACAACACACTATCATTCGCCAATGGCTATGAGCCTCGCAACTCTGGATGGCTCGAAGCTGCAGTTTACATATTCAGCTAAAGTTGACGCACAGATGCTGCGGTAATTGCTAGTCAAGAAATGCATACGAATGAACAGAGGAATTAGTTGAGTGCATGTCATCGACTGCATTGAAATTAGTTTAGTGCAGGCACCATCATCAAAGGTTACAGAAACCTAATCAAGTGCTGGCAAGGTTCTACACACAAACACCAATCCGCTAAACTCTTCAGACATCAGGTCTCATTGTCTCGGCATATAACCAACATTCAGGAGAGCTTCACTGAGAATTCACAACCCCAGCTTCACAGGAAGGTACACACACCGTTCAACATTCTTCCGGTATCAAGTTCATGCCTCAGCACATAGTCACCAAAAAGGTTCAGAAGAAATGTTTGAGAATTCACAACCCCAGAGTCTTAAATTTCCAGGTCACTGGCACTTCCCCCGAGCTTCACCTCTCATGGGCCTATCACCATGATATGAACCACTGCATTAAGCTCGCTCCCTTGGTGGGGAGCTCCTCCTGGGGCTGCGGCTGTAACCAGAGGTTCTTGGTGACAATTCTTCACCATCAGCCTTAAAGTTGTTCCTTCTTGGGGAAAGCGACCGACTGTTAGTGGGGAAAAAATAAAGTTAGGAATATTTAGTCAAAATCCTATACTTTGCGCTGTATAGAGTAATTCAGCAGCCCTTTTTTCCTTGCAGGATAGGTTTTTATTTGGAAACTTTTGTTTACATATAATGCAGCTGTGTTTAACAGGCAACAAGTATAATGCTACAATCAGTTAACTTCAGCATTACTTAATCATCAGATACCAATTAGAAAATTGAGAAGATCGGTCAAATCGATGTATATTTCTTTGGAACACAACAACTGCAATTTCCCTCTTGGCAGGCCTCACAGTAGCATTATATTCCACACTTCAATTGCATCCATAACAACAAGAAGCAACTATGCAATACACAATTGCAGCATATAACCGCACGATAACCAACCAAGGTTTAATGCAATACCTGTTACTCCAGCTTCTGCCCCTCCCACGATACTGAGATGGAGACCTCGAGTAGCTTCTCCTCGGCCCCTTCCCTGGTGAGGAGATAGAGACCTCGAGTAGCTTCTCCCTCGGCCCTTTCCATGGTGATGAGATGGAGACCTCGAGTAGCTCCTCCCGCGCCTGTATTGGTGAACCTTACAGTCAAAACGTGTAGATACTTAAAGAGAAGGGAACATGCAAGGTAGCTAGGGAATTCCAGGAAATACTTCAGATCCTTAGGACTGTTCTTGCAGTTCCTTTCTATATGGCCCAGTTCTCCACACCGAAAGCACCTATCCCTCCATTCACCAGCTTTGCAATCACGAACCCAGTGGCCATCCATTCCACAGTTATAGCAGCGGCCAGGAAAAGGTGGTCCTCTGCCATCTAGAGGAACACCTCCTGGACCATGTCGGGCCTAGGGAAATCAAACAAACATGTTACTTAGACTAGGGAAGATATCGACCTGGACAGTAATTCAGTAAGGCTCTAGTTTAGCTCCAAAACACAAGCTTCCCCCTAGTCCTCGTTGGAGCCCCTCACAAGGAATCCCTCGCAAGGGCCAAGCTCCCGATCGGGTGACTCCGTGGATAGCCTCGGGCCTTCCCCACGCGCAAGTAGGTTTCCGATGTGCCTTCCGGCAAGCCTCGCCCGGATGCTCCCCGCCGTCTTCACTATCAAGCTTCCAGCCGAAACGCCGCGGGTCTTGTTTCCTCCGGTACACGGTGACGGCCACACCACAAACGCGGTTGGTGTGATCTCGCAAGACTTCAATCCCCTCTGATGTACAACACTTGTGCTCGCAAGCACGGGGTGGCAAGAGGTATGCAAACCTCACTAAACACTAGGCATACACCTAGAGTAAGCACATAAGCGGTGGTCTAATCAACCTAAGCACTTCGCAAAGCACTTATGCTAATCACCTAATAAAACACTAAGCACTTTGCATGTGGAGATCACTAAAATAGTGTATCAACACCCTTGGTATGTTTCTTCAGCTCCACACATATCAAATGGCCGGTTGGGGGTTGTATTTATAAGCCCCACTGAGAAAGTAGCCGTTGGGGTCGAATTCTCGCGAAACTGCTACTGACCGGACGCTGAATCGTCCTGGCCGGACGCGTCCGGTCATCCCGACCATTGAGCCGGTAATACACTGATCGGACGCTGGCCAGCGTCCGGTCGCCTGCCACCGGACGCGTCCGGTCGCAGATTTGTCGCTCTGGAACCTTTCTGTACTCGATCAGACGCTACTTCCCTACGTCCGGTCGGTTGCCGCCAGCGTCCAGACGCCTGTCTGCCGAGCCACTTGCCCAGCGTCCGGTCACAGCGTCCGGTCACCACAGTGAGCTCATTTCTTCGCGATCTTGCGTACGGCTTGGTTCCAATTTTCATGCTTGGACTTTGCTTGATCTCTTGGGTCTTCTCTTGTGCTCCTAAGGTCTTGCTTGAGGTGTTGATCATCGGATCATCACGTCACCTTCGTCCAAGTCACGTCTTGCACCCTATTGAACTACAAAACAAACACTTGCAAATTCATTAGTCCAATTTAGTTGTGTTGGTCATCAAACACCAAAATCCAAAGTAAATGGGCCAAGGGTCCATTTTCCTTACAAGTCCAACATGTTTTTTCCGGCGCCGATCATAGCTCTTGTCGTTATCTGCTAGCACTATCTGAAGAAAGTCGATTCTAGTGTTGCATTTGAATCAGCTGATACCGACCTTCATGCAATCGATTCCTTGATGACATGATCTTGTAAGCTTTCGAGTCCCTGCAATTCTTCTTTCAAATTTTGGTGTAAACACAGGCAAAGTGGGTCGCCCTGACGCAAGCCCCGTGCATGACAGATCCTCTAGCCGAGGTGGCCGTTGACGAGCACCTTCGTGCTTGCCGATGATAGAATCATTGTCGTCCAGTCCCGTCAAGGCTATGGGAAACCCATATGCTCCAAGACCTCCAAGAGGAAAGGCCTGGCCACCGAGTCAAATGCCTTGGCAATATCAACTTTTAGCAAGATGCAGGAGTGGTGCTTAACATGCAACCAGCGACAGTAGAGTTGCACAGAGTGGAAGTTGTCGTGGATCCACCTCCCCTTGATGAACGCCGTCTGGTTCGGCCAGACCAGCAAGCCCATAAATGGAGCTAGGCGCAGCGCCAGGCCCTTGGACACCAGCTTGCCGAAGCTATGGATTAGGCTAATGGGCCGGTAGTCCCTCAATCCGTTCGGCGCGTCGTTCTTCCTTAGTAGAACCATAGACGCATCATTGAGGAGGTAGAAGCTCCTCTAGTCCTGCTGCCAAAGGCAGTTAAAGGCATTGCAAATATCATCCTTGATGACAGCCCATGCAGCACTACTAGAAACCGGCACTTTGCCGAGTGCCGGAAGCTTTGCCGAGTGTATTTTATTGGGCACTCGGCAAAGACGGTCTTTGCCGAGTGCCAAATAAAATACACTCGGCAAAAAAAGCACTCGACAAAGATGGCTTTGCCGAGTGTTTTTTTCGGCACTCGGCAAAGATGTATTTTGCCGAGTGCCATTTTTCGGCACTTGGCAAAATGCGTCTTTGCCGAGTGCCTTTTTTCTGGCACTCGGCAAAGATGTATTTTGCCGACTACCATTTTTTGGCACTCGGCAAAATGCGTCTTTGTCGAGTGCCTTTGTTTTGGCACTCGACAAAGAGGCATTTTGCCGTGTGCATTTTTTTGCCCTCGGCAAATCATTTTTTCAAAGCAATTTTTTAGGCCCTAAATGAATTCAAATAAAAAACTTTTCAACTACAAAGTTGTATAACTTCTCAAGATCTACAAAGTTTATTTTGGTCATTTCTTCATTTAACAAAGCGACAATAACGTTGTTCATAAAATCTACATCTCTCTCATATCTCTCATATTAGTTTCATGAAAGTAGAAGAGAGATATATAAGATTTGTTAACAATGTTACTACCACTATGTCGGATAAACAAATGACCAAAATAAACTTTGTAGATCTTGAGAAGTTATGAAATTTTGTAGTTGGCAACATTTTGATTTGAAATCATCTTGTCATGCAAAAACGACGTTTGAATTTGAAAATTTTAAAATTTGAATTTTTCAAAAGACCTTGGATAGAAAAACTCCCTAAATGAAAATTGTAGATCTCCAAAAGTTATGAAACTATGTAGTTGACAACTTTTTGATTTGAAATCATCTTATCATGCAAAACTACGTTTGAATCTCTAAAATTTGAAATTCGAATTTTTCAAACGACCTCGGATGGAAAAACTTCATAAATGAAAATTATAGATCTCGAAAAGTTATGAAACTTTATAGTTGACCACTTTTTGATTTGAATTCGTTTAGGGCCTCAAACAAGCAATTTACTCTCGATTTAGTACAATATATGAGGATAGATAACGGAATCTAGACATAAGTCATAGTGTAGTGCAGTGGTAGAGCAGCAGACACACGAGGGAGAGGTCATGAGTTCGAATCCCGTCGGCCGCGTTACCCGCGAATTTTGCGCAAAAAATGCAGCGACTTTGATGGAGATGGACGGACGCTGGCCAGTGGCGGCCTCCCCCGAAAATTTTTTTTGCTATTATTTTTGGGTTTTTTTTCGCATTTTCATTTTGCCGAGTGCTTTTCCGACACTCGGCAAAGGCTTTGCCGAGTGCCCGACAAAGAACACTCAGCAAAAACTTCTTTGTCGATTAATTTTTTGTCGAGTGCGGCACTCGGCAAAGCCTTTGCCAAGTGTATTTCAGGCTTTGTCGAGTGCCGAAGTGCCAGTTTCCAATAGTGCAGCCCGATAGAATTTGCTGGTGAACCCATCCAGGCCAGGTGCACGGTCCAGCAGGGACTCTAGGATGATCCTGGTGACCTCGGCCTCCGAGAATGGTTCAGCCAGCACCTGTAAGTTGAGTCTTGGCAGGTTGAGGCATTCCAGGTCGATCCGATGACTGCGACAAAAACACGTACCCAGAAGGACATTGTAATAGTCGAACACCGCCTCAGACTTAGCCTCCTCAGAGGTGAAGGTGTGGCCCTCATGCACCAACGTGGGAATATATAGTTCTTCCACTTTCGATGGTAGGCTTGGAGATGGAAGAATTTGGTGTTCGCGTCCCCATCCTTCAGGTAGCGGTGCCGCGACCGCTGTCGCGTGATGGTCCTAGACAACGATGATAGGGCCAGCGTGGCTGCCTTGAGATCACAGCACAGGTCGAGCTCCTTCGGCGAGAGCTATCTGGTCTCCTGTGCGACGTCGAGTTCAAAAATGATAACCCAAGCTGTAGCCAACTAAAACCATACACTCCCGATCCTCTGTGCGCTCCATGCTTTCAAAGCTTTGGCCACGTTGCGCAGCTTGTAGTCGATGGTCCTGTAGGCGTCAAGCCCATGCGGGTAGGTCCAGGCGCCCGTGACCACCTCGACAAAGCCTTAGATAGATGGCCAGAAGGCCTCAAAGTGGAACCAGGGCAACGCCCATGGCTCCGTGCACAACACAAGCAGCCAGTGATGAAGCCAGAAAAAAATTTAGGAGGGGCTGAACAAAAGAATAAATGTTTTTTTATCTTCTCTTAACCTTAGCCCCTCCTACTTAATACATGTATGTATAAAATTTTAAGGGATGACTTAGGGGAACTCCACATGCTCAGGATGGGTAGGGGGGGCTGAAGCCCCCCTAGCCCCACCGCTGGCTTCGTCCATGCAAGCAGCAGCGGCGCGTGGTCGGAGCAATCGGTGGAGCGACAGAGCAAGTGGTGGAATGGGTGACTCTAGCCATGGCACCGTGGCGAATACCCGGTCAATGTGCTCCAACGTTGGCCTAGTCCGTTCATTACTCCATGTGTAGAGGCGGTCGTATAGGTGTAGCTCGGCGAGCTGTAACGCATCAATTGTCCGCCGAAAGCGCTGCATGAGACGACAGTTCAATCTAGCATTGTTCTTGTCTTGCGCCTGGTAGATTAGGTTGAAATCACCGCAGATAAGACAAGGCCCAGTGCAGGTTGTGGCCAGACCCTCGAGCTCTGAAAGGAATCCGTCCTTGAGGGCGTGATCTATCGGCCCGTACACAACTGTGAGCCAGCAACCATCATCGCCATTCTGATCCACCGTAGTGAGGTGCAACGTGACACAGAATACGCCAAAAGCAACCTACGAGGTATGCCATTTGTCCTTGCGCCATCCGACCAGAACAACCCCGGAGACCCCCACCGAAGGCAAACAGGAGTAGTCAAAATCCGGACCTAGCAGTTCATTGATCATGTTTACAGAGAATACAACCACCTTAGTTCCTGGAGACTGACCACGGAGACACGCTCCAATACAATGACATCTCTAACAGCAGTGCGACGAGCCCGGCTATTGAGTCCATGGGCGTTCCAAATAAGAAATTGTTCTCCACTCATAAAGAACAATGGCATGACTAGGGAGACCCCGGGTCTAGACCACAGAGGCCGACGCTGCGGACCGTCGCCGATGATGCCTCGGGTATAGCTCCCACATGGCCGACCACTTGGAGGCAGTTAGTGGTTCTCTAAAGACTTGGCGAAACCTCTTGGAGTATGAGTTATCTAGCGCCTCAGGCGATGGCGGGTCTGTCGCAGACCTCCATTTTCTCAACAACACCCGCTTCGCCTAGACCTTCGGCTTCGGGTCCCGGCAGTGTGAGGGACGCAAGGCGGACGCTCCACCGTGGGACCGTGGGGCTGGGCCGTTGGTGGGAGATGCGGCCGACTGGGGTGGAGTTCGCAAGAGGCTCCAGCAGCGGCAGTCGGAGGGAGCTGATGAAGTCAGGCAGGGTCGCGGCGGGCTCCTCCCACGGCCAAGGTTTTTATTTTCGGAAATTAAAATTTATTGGGGGTCACGGACAAAGAGGATAAACAAAATATATCGGAAATATCGGATCAAATTCAAATAAAATTTAATTTGAATTTAAGTAAATTTAAACAAAATTTGTACGAAAAAGATAGATATTTTCTTATCGGCACCTACGGATAAAAAGGATATATCGGAAATATCAGGAGATTTCGGCCGATAAATTTTTCCCTGCCCACGGCTGACTAGCAACCGGTTGTGACGTGCCGTGTGCGCCAACGATAGAGCCCGGGGGGGTCACGCCTAGCTGGCGTCCCCCCCAGAGCACAGCACGTCGTCGAACGGTAGATTTAGGGGGTGTTTGGCATGGCTCTGGAGCTGAACTCCAGCAACTCCAGCCAATTTTCCAGCCAAACACCCTAACTCCAAAACTCTATAGAGCTGCCAACTCCATGGAGCTGTAGTGCAAATGGAGGTGGAGTTTTGGAGCACCTCTTTTGCAGCTCCGACTCCACCTAGAGCTGGCTCTACCTAGAGCTCCGACTCCATCTAAAACTGGCTCCATCTAGAGTTCTGGAGTGGAGCAGCTCCATCCAGAGTTGAAGCCATGCCAAACAAGCATCACCGGTTAGTTGGGACCGTGCGCATTGCCAGGCCCGGCAAACTCGAGTGCCATAACGTCCCATCCGTCAGGCCCACCATAGTCAGAAGCAGCCGCATCGCCAAATAGTGTCGGGTCCAACTCGTAGATGGGCCTCAAGAGCGCCCGATCCCCCCTCATACTTGGGCTTGCGTCCATGATGGCCTTCACCGAACATGGGCAGCTCAGCCAAGAAAGACAAAACAGGCCGAGATCGGGGGAACGTAGATCAGATACCCGACACTGAGCCCAGTGTGGGGTTCGTGCCCCAAATTCCGCCTCCAGCTCAATGGGGTCCTCGCGCGGCGGGGTGGGCACCAGAGAGCCAACACGGGGCGTGGAGTCCAACACCCCCTGAGGGACCCATCTGTCTAAAAAGGGTGTTAGGTGACTTTCGTCGTGTACAGGCGTGCGAGCAGGTGCAGGGTTGGAGCCCGACAGGACGTCCAAAATCTCGCAACACGGCCACCGAACTCGGACCACGTGTGCAGTCCTTGGGCCCAGCACCCACGAGTCCGCTCCCCGGCAACGGACAGGGGACGGAGCCCACAATCAGCGACATGAGCGACTTACGAGTGGGCCCAACGGCCGGCGCTAGGACAGGGCCACCGACGTCGGAGCCTGGCCGCGGCACAGCTTCGTGAACCGATGGTGAACCGGCGCCACGACAACAGTCCATCTCCGGGTGTAAATGGTTGCAATTGCTGTCCCCCGAGCCACCATCATCATCGGTGGGGCTATCGCCGTTGCTAGTAGGGGACCTCCATGACCGGTCGTCCAGGCCTGGGTGGTAACGATTGATGTTGTTGTCGGGAGAGCCGCTGTCATCGTCATCATCAGGCTCTGGCCCCTCCAAGTCCGGTGGTGACGGCGGGGGGTTCCAGTCTTGGAACGCAATCACTCGGATGCGCACCAGATATCGCAAGCCCGGGAGCTCCTCCAGTGCGCCCTCGACAGGGTTGTGGACGCGCGGCTCTGGGACAAAGATAATTTTCTCGTCCGGGATAAACTGAGGGTGCAGGCACCAAGCCGAGACGAAGAACTCACGGTCATCATCGGCTGGCACATCCACCGTGAAAGGTCTTAATGGCCAGAGGGGGTGAATAGCCTAATAAAAATTTATATAACAACACTTAGCAAACCGATTAGACAATTATGAGACGAAGCAAGTGTTGCGCTAGCCTACAAAAAATGCAAGCCACCTACCACAATTCTAGTTGATATAGTTTCTATCCATACAATAGCTATGTCACTACACTAAATTAGTGTGCTCTCAAAGGCTAACTAAAGAGCCACACTAACCAAACTAACAAGCTCTCACAACTAGCTACACTAAAGAGCTTGACAACTAGTTTGCGGTAATGTAAATAGAGTAAGCAACATAGTTATACCGCCGTGTCGAGGAGTGAACCAATCAATCATAAGAATCAATATCAATGAAGACCAATCACCTCGGAATCAAAGGATAAACATAATGATTTTTTACCGAGATTCACTTGCTTGCCGGCAAGCTACTCCTCGTTGTGGCGATTCACTCACTTGGAGGTTCACACGCTAATTGGCATCACACGCCAAACCCTCAATAGGGTGCCACACAACCAACACAAGATAAGGATCACACAAGCCACGAGCAATCCACTAGAGTATCTTTTGGCTCTCCACTAGGGAAAGATCAAGAACCCCTCACAATCACCATGATCGGAGCCGGAGACAATCACCAACCTCCGCTCGACGATCCTCACTGCTCCAAGCCGTCTAGGTGGCGGCAACCACCAAGAGTAACAAGCGAATCCCGCAGCGAAACACGAACACGAAGTGCTTCTAGATGCAAACACTCAAGCAATGCACTTGGATTCTCTCCCAATCTCACAAAGATGATGAATCAATGATGGAGATCAGTGGGAGGGCTTTGGCTAAGCTCACAATGTTGCTATGTCAATGTAAATGGCCAAGAGAGTGAGCTTGAGTCGGCCATAAGGCTTAAATAGAAGCCCCCCATGAAATAGAGCCGTTGTACCCCTTCACTGGGCACAACACGGGGTGACCGGACGCTCCGGTCAGATCGACCAGACGCTGGACCTCAGCGTCCGATCACGCGATGCGTGCCACATGTCCCCTCTCTTCAAATGTTGATCGCCCGATCTCAATGGTCAAGTGACGACTGGACGCAACAGCTCAAAGTGACCGAATGCTGAACCCCAGCGTCTGGTCGTTTCTAGTAAGCATCCAGAGAGGACTTTTAACGACCGGACACGTCCGGTCATGTTCGATCGGACTCACCCAGCGTCCGGTCACACGGTGACTCTTCTGTGCGCTGCCACATCAGCAGGACTGGACACACCCCTCCAGCGTCCGGTCACTAAGTGACCCAGCGTTCAGTCAGAGACCGACGCCAGCGTCTTTGCAGCCTCTACTGACCGGACGCGCCGGTCCACCGAGGCCAGCGTCTGGTCACTTACAGTGACCTCTGTCTTTTCTGTCTAGGGCGCCGGTGGCACCATCGGACTGTCCGCACTCTATGAACGGACACTCCACCGTTGAAGTTCCTAACCCTTGCTCAAATGTGCCAACCACCAAGTGTATCACCTTTGTGCACATGTGTTAGCATATTTTCACAAACATTTTCAAGGGTGTTAGCACTCCACTAGATCCTAAATGCATATGCAATGAGTTAGAGCATCTAGTGGCACTTTGATAACCGCATTCCGATACGAGTTTCACCCCTCTTAATAGTACGGCTATCAAACCTAAATGTGATCACACTCTCTAAGTGTCTTAATCACCAAAACAAAATAGCTCCTACCATTTATACCTTTGCCTTGAGCCTTTTGTTTTTCTCTTTCTTCTTTTCAATTCTAAGCACTTGATCATCACCATGGCATCGCCATCTTCATGTCATGATCTTCATTTGCTTCACCACTTGGAATGTGCTACCTATCTCATGATCACTTGATAAACTAGGTTAGCACTTAGGGTTTCATTAATTCACCAACACCAAACTAGAGCTTTCACACCGGACAGACAATCTCGACATCCGTGCAAGAAGGGTCGAGGATCGTCTGCACGGTGGAGGCGCTCCGCACATGGAGGGGGACACGAGTCATGCTGACCATCACAGTGAATTGGAAGGAGCCCGCACTGGCCATCGAGGTACGCCTCCATGGCCGCCAGACTAGAGGAAGTGGGGCACCCATCACCGGGGTGGCAAGGACACGGTCCCTGTCCTCCCGACGCCGGAAGCGAACGACGAAATCCTCCGGGTCATGGCGACTGACCTCCGCGTCATATGTCGTCATGTCAAACCGCTCGAGGAGGTAGCGGGTGACCATGGCGGGTGACACCGCGGGCCTAGTGCCATCGATAGCAGCGCCGAGGGCAAGGCCGAGTGAGTCCTCAGCCGCCTGCAACTCCACAGATCGTGGGATGACGATGAACTCAGTGCGACATAGGCGACCCAGGCGGTCACCAGGAGGCTCCCTCGCGGCGGCTACCAGGGGCGCCCCCCAAGGGGGCGGGGACTCAACCGGGGGCCGTGGGGGCAGAGTCGGTGGGGCGCAACACCTAGGCATGGATGGGAAGTGGCTAGTCGAGACCGAATGTGCGGATGCCATGCCCACAGACCCTGCACGCTGATGTCGCTGGGCAGGTCGACGCGCAGCGACCCTCCGACTATGACCCGCATGCGGCGGCGAGCAGGCCCGCTTGCCTCGGCCCGGCGGAAGGGGGCAGGCAAACGAGCGATGGCCCTCCTAGTGGCAATTGAAGCACCGCGCTGGGAAGACGCAATCCCGCTTGACATGATTGGCAGCAAGATAGTTGAAGCTCGATGGGGACCGGCCGTGACTCCCTTAACGGTGAGCGACGACGCTAGTGAATCTCATAGAACCCGTCCGCATCTGGCACCGTGAGGGTGCGAGCAGGGTGCGCAGACGGAGAAGTGCGACGACGCGGCGAGGTAGGCGAAGAGACGACCATCGAGGTGGCCTAAGGGTGTGCGCGCCTGGCCATCGCCATAAACCCATCGACCACCCTGGGGCGACGACGCCGGCAACGCGCGCGCCGACAGCGACCGGAAGCACCGCGCGACGGCCTTGCCCCTTCCCGGAGGCAGCGGTGAAGGGGGCTCCGAGTCAGAGTAGCTCTCCGAGTCTGGGAATGACACACGTTCCACTTAGAAGGAGGCTGAGGGGCTCCCAATGAGCACGGCCACATCTGAGAGGAGGCCCAGCGACCCCGCCCCCAGGGATCTTAGGGAGGGAAGCTTCTCATCGGCCTCGTCAGCCCAAGAGCGGCAGGAGGGGGAACCGTTGTCCATGGATGCACCTATCAGCAGTCACTGTAACACCCCTGGTGTTAGGCTTGCCTAACTGCACTTGCCTTCCATGAACATGAGCATCATTCATCCATTCATGAGCTTATATCACTTGAAACATGTGAAACATGACTATGAAACAAAAGTATCATTTCAATTGTTTTTCATCGTTTCAGTACATTCAGTGCTTGATTCTTGTATGACCAATGAGTGGTATGGCTAAATATATTGTTAAACATCTTAGCTATGCTTAGAAAGTCATTAGGAACAATGTTCATGTTGATCATTTTGCCTAATTAAGTTTCCAAGTCATGGGTTGACTTGTTTTGACCCTAGGACTCTTTGGTTTGACTGTTCAAAAAGTACCACTTAGAATGTTTGCATGTCTGAGCAACCTAAAACAAAGTTGTAGCAAATTATATAAGGAACAAAAGTTATTTTGTAACCAAGTCATGGAAATGTGCACAACATGCTCTAAATGGTCCCACAAGTCCGAAATTTGGTTGGGTTCAACACTTAGAAATTTTCTAAGTACAAACTCCACTTTTCAGTTTCTTGAACACGACTTTGGCATGATTTTACTCTTTGTCCTTTGCGAATTAGACAGTGATCTCTAAATGAGTTTTGTAGCTGGTATGTAGGTGTACAACTTTTGTTTTGATTTCTTTCGCTAACGATCAACGGATTAGGAGATAGAGCATCACCATTTGGCGCTGTCAGTCAGCTCTTTAGCACTGAATCGCAGCTACAGTACCCGACCGGTTCAGAAGAACGCCGCCGCGTTGATGTCGCGCATCGCCGGTCTTCTGCTCGCGCAGGCCACGCGCCGTGGCCGTTCTGGCACCGCTGGCCTCGCCTTAATCCCCCGCGCGCCTACCCGACCAGTTCACCCGCTCGTTTTTCGTTTTCATTCGCCTTCTTCGCTCGCTCGCAGCTCCACAGCAGCAGCCGCAGCAACTCCGGCGAGCTCGCTCTTGCTCGCCATCGCAAAATCGCTCACTACATCTTCATCGCAGTGCCACCGTGTTCTCCTCTACCTCCTCCACCCCTAGGCTGCACCGTTTGGGTCTCGGTAAGGGCACTTTGGCCGTTTTTCCGCCACCGTTTCCATGGCCGCACCTCGCCGGAGCGGACCTCACCGTGGCCAGCGCACCTAGAGGCCGATAGAGTCTAGTTTTAGGAGTTCTATGGATGCGGGAGGTCGAGGTGGGCATGCCTTTGCCCTTGGTTCCACCGGTGAAATCGCCGTCGGCGAGTTTCGCAGTGGCCGCGCCGTCGTCTTCCTCCGTCCCCTGTTTTCTCTTGCTGACGCGCGGGTCCTAGCTGTCAGTCGCCGCTGCTGAGAGGGAGCCGAAGCTGGGCTACGCCGTTCTAGGCTGTGTGCGCGCGCAGTCGTGGGCCGCCTAATCCGATCGGGCTGGCCCAGTAGCTGATTAGGTTTTCCTTTTTGTTTTGTTTATTTTGTTTTTCACAGATTTGTGTGCACGATTCAAAAATGTGTAAATCAAGTTTGGTAGATCCAAATATTATGGTTCCAATTTTGTTGAGTTCCTAGTAATGTCTAGTATTTAATAAAAATATTATATGAGCACAGGTTTTAGAAATTTTGGATGAATTAAATAGGACTTTAAAATGTGTTTTTAGAGCATGCAAACTTGTTGAAATTTTATCTTGAGTTTCTGTGGTAAAAAAATTATGAAATTTTGTGGGTATGCTAGTCTTGATTAGTAAAAGCTCTGGTTAAAATTTCAGAGCTAGTGCATGTGTGGTTTTTGAGTTATAGATTTTCCTTTTATCATTGATTAATACTTGTGTGAATTTTCATAATTTTTCTATAGATCCAGTAAAGGTAAAATTTGGTGAGTGCTATTCTTATGCTAGAGTGATACTAGGAAAAATGAGAAATCTATTGCTTGACACTTTTCACTAAGGTTTCCTATTTATGCCTTTTTAAGCATTTATGCCTTGTCATTTTTGTGTAGACTATTTTACTTATCCAAATACCATGAAAATTTTATGATAGTCTACTTAGAGTAGTACTATGCTACTGTAATTTTCTTAGATTTTTATAAGCACTAGAAATATAGGTTGCTGTTGTAGCCCTAGTTTAAAATGAAATAAAATAATCCTCTTTAATGCAAGTTAGTTAATAATGTTCGCTTTGGTGTATCTTTGAAGCATTTAATAAGATGTATTGACTTAACATATTAGTAGTAGAAGAGAATGCAGTAGATGACATGTGCTTGTAGCATATTTTCTTGGATGATGTTGACTACCTTGCATTCAAAAATATCCATTGTATTCATCTCATCCAATGCACCGATTGCATAAGTACTTACGCACATTGCATCATACAGGATCACAAACCGAGAACCCAGTCGTTATACCCGAGGAGCCCGAGGAGCAGTTCGAGGTGCAGCCGCAGGAAGTGCCAGAAGCCGACGAGGAGGACGTTGAGGAACTTCCGGAGTGCCCCGATCACCGTCCGAGCTCCTTCGAGAGAGGCAAGCCCCGGAGCATTTTCTCCTGGTTTGCAATTATTAATTAAATGCTTTACTTTAATTGATGCATTATGTTTAGGAGTTGTTTGCAACCGTTGCTGCATTATACCTTGTCTACCTTTGTTATACTATATCCTTGTTACCCGGGTATCCGCAGTCGAGTCAATGCTTAGCTGGCTTAGACCGGTAGAAGTCGGGCGATTTCCTGTCACCTGCGAGCTATAGGTGGTTACCTGGATCTGCTTGGATGACTATGAAGTCATGGTATAACTAAGTGTTAAATGAAGTTGAGACCGGACGGAGACTTACAGAGTTTTGGACTGTAGTGTTTCCGTCTGTGTCGATTAAGGACCGACCGTTGTTGGGCCTCGAGTCATGTTGAACGCATGCGTTACATTTAGCTGGCCGGATAAAGTACCTTCCGACCGGGAAGCTGGGAGATTTTTCGGGCCGAGTAGATTGCCCGCAGCGCACTGTGCCGGAGCAGGTGTGGTAGGACACGGGGGCGAGATGATAAGACCAAAGTGCAGTCGGTCGGCCCCCGGGTACATGTGGTTCTTGGTAAACTCGAGATACCTGGAAAGTTGACTCGGTGATCAATATCTCACTTTAGCGGGTGAGTGAGGTTTGTGTAAGGAATAAATCACCAGCTGGTTAGGAATCGATTCGAATCGCCATTGCTCCTGGATAGTGAGCACTTGACTTGAGTTACTTCATCGTAGTAAATGTTTATGGAACACTTGGACAATTATAATGAATATGACAGTATGGAAGTTGTTTAATGATCATGGGTTGTCATTATCCGCTTAATCATGTGTTTGCTCTAGTATAGGTGCAAATCTAGTTGACAGGTTAATAATAATTAAATTGACAATAATGCTTTTAGAAAGGTTCTTGAAATGCTAAAAATGCATCTTTTGCAAATGAGTCAGCTACCCTACTATAAAGCCCTTCATAATCCTTGGTGTCATTTATTTTCGGTTATGTCAGGTAAGTCTAGCTGAGTACCTTCTCGTACTCAGAGTTTTATTCCCACTTGTTGCAGATGGGCAGATGTATTACGGCTACTGTATCAACTGCCTTTATCCTGCGATGGGTGATGCTTAGGACCATGGGCATGGTCATTCCTTACGTCTCGTCTGATGCTTTTGTTGGAGATGATCATTCGCTGGCACTATATTTAAACTCCGCGTGAGTGTGTGTGTGGTTTGAACAAATGACTTCCGCTACTTTTATTCGAACTGGTTTTGTAATAACTATGTTGAAACTCTGATGTATCTGAGATTGCGAACTTTTATGTAATATGTGATGGTGACCGCTAAACTTATTACGATCTTGGCTGGAATGGAAGTTGGTTTGAAATCCTTCGTGATTTCACGGACTACCGGGTTATACGGGCTTAAGTTTGCTAAATCGTCTGCTCTGGCGGATGATTTTCTTACTTAATTTCGTATAATTGGTCGGTTCTGTTACACACCACCCGCCGTCGCCGCCTCGCTGGAGCACAGAGGTCGCCGGATCTACGCGATGTCCTGTCGGTGCTCAAGCTACCTTACCTTCATGAACAGTAGCGCTGCAGATACGACTGGTTGAGCCGTTTTTAGTCTAAACAGGCCCTTAGCCTTTAGGTAAGAGATCTAAGCTTACCTAAAGGCTAAGGGCATGTTTGGTTAGCCTCTCCTAAAGTTTAATCAGCTAAATCTAGTCCCATTTAGTGACTTTTCACCCAAACATTATGACTAAATGTGATTAAATGGGCTTTAGCCAACTAGTCACTAAATTGTTGCTAGAAGGGACTAAAAGAGACTAAACCTCACTTTTTATTCACTTTGGAGCCTAACATCCTAACTAAAAGGGACTAAAAAGGCTATTTTTATCTCTTTTAACCACCCAAACCAAACCCAGTGATTAAAGTTTAGGAGAGAGAAACCAAACATGGCCTAAAACTATACAAGTAGGATGAGTAGTGTCTAACTTAAAGGCATGTTTGAATACCATGGGTTAATTGTTAGCTAGCTAATTTTAGTTTAAATTAGCTCTAAACAAGAGGGCTAATAGGGAGACAAATTTCTTAGCCAAGTCTTTAATTAGTTGCCAGCCAACCAGCTAGCTAGCCACAACTAATTTAGGCTAAATTTTAGCCTAACTAATAACTAGTCATGTGTATTAAACATATAATTACTGGCTTGTCATAGCTTATCTGAGTATCGTTTTGAGTTGTACGATTTTCGAGCCCAGTTTTCATTAAAAAAAACTAAGTGGGCACTCATCTAATCGAAATCGCGGCGAAGCTTTTGCCGTCCTCTTAATAAAAAAAAAAGTATCGTATTGCTGTTGTGGTTTGAGATGAAGTCCAGCAACTGGCGCGGGGTTCCAGAATAAGAGCGACCTCATTGATAGGTGCCGAGAAGAAGTCTACAAGAAGAGCGTTCGGATGGACCTGAAACAGAGGCGGGATGAGGACCGAGTGAGGAAAAGCGGTCCAACAGGCCTTGTGCACCTGTGACGCAGACACGCAGTACGTATTATGAGATCCAAAAGCCCATCATATTGGATTGGATGGCAGACGATAAGGCACGCGCGCAGGCCACCGTGGATAAGAATCGAGAAGCTTGCGCTCTCCCGTCTGCTCTCTCCGCCTCCATCCATGGCGGCTCATCCCCTCCTCTCGTCCTCCGCGCTTGTTTGTTGGCGTCTTCGTCTTCCCCCTGTAGCTGCAGGGGAAGGGAACCGCGTTCCCTGGCTGTGCGTGGCGTCAGCACGCCCAGCTGCTCGAGGTATCGAAGCCGCCTCTCCGCATTGATTTCCATCTTTTGTACTCCTATTACTGATTTCCACGGCCTCTCCGCATGTACGGCAGGCGGGAGGGTGAGGTCCCTGAGCGTGAGGTGCGAGCAGGGAGGCAAGGGCGGCAGCGGCGGGCTGGACGTGTGGCTGAGCCGCGGCGCGATGCTGGGCTTCGTCGGGGCGGTCACTGTGGAGCTGACCACTGGCAAAGGCTTGCTTCAGGTGTGGGTTGTCTTTCGTTCTTGCTTTGCTTTGGCTGATACAATGGACAATTTTGATCCGTGGCATTGGCAGCTTAATTTCTAAGGGTCTGCTTGATCCATTGGCACTTAAAAATTAGCTAGCTAATAGCTGCTACTACCTCCATCTTATGAAGAATACAATTTGGGTACAGTGTCAGCACCTTAAATTTAACCGATTATAGATAAAAAAAAAGTATCAATCTTTATAATACCAAATAAATATCGTTGATTAATTATGAAATGTATTTTCATAATAAATTAATTTAAAGTCATAAATATGAATATTATTCACTGAAAACTTGATCAAACACGAACAATTTTTCGTGGCACATAATCCATAGTTGCATTCTTTTCTTGACGGAGGTAGTAATTTTTAGCTGGGGCTATTTGAGTCCACCTGCTAATAGGTGGTTAGACAGTGAGTTGAAGGTGCAACTCTAAACCTACTAATAGAATTAATAGTTAGCAGCACTCTGACTAATAATTAGTAGGTCTTTTTGGATTCACTACTTCCAATTTTAGCTGCTAATTTTAAGTGCTAATGGATCAAACAAGCCCTAAATTCTCATGGTTGATTAACGGGCTAATTAATTTTTGTCTGCCGCAGAATGTGGGATTGACCGCGCCGCTGCCGACGCTGGTGCTGGCGCTCACCGCCGTGGTCGGCGTCCTCACGGCTTTCCTCATCTTCCAATCCGGAACGCGGGACTGATGGACGAATTGACAGAGCTGCCGGCACTTTCGTAGGTCCCAACTCCAAAGAAGGCATGCATATGTCCATCAGGGTCTCGTGCCCTGTATGTCTATGCAGTTGTGGTTGTGTTCACAGAAAGGGAATGCAGAGGAAGTTGGAGGAGTAACACAGCGCGAAAAAGATATGTTAAAGTGTATAATAAGTGTTACCAAATGTGTTTTCAGTACTCCTTCTTGAAGGAGTAAATTGCATTTTGGATATGTTAAAGTGTATAATAAGGTATATATGTGGCTCATGAGACTCTTTATCACAACAAAGGGTTAGGGAGACAAATCCAATCCGTCCATCCACGATCTATTCTTTTATCCCTCCTCTCTTTGGCAAAGAGAGTGGCCATGGTCGGTTAAGGGGGCTATATCTAGGCAAATTTTGTGCTGGACACCACATGCATTATAATGTAATTTCCGGTTGTTTTGGAGAGATAAACACGTGTGGTTGGCCCTTTATGCCCTTTATCACCCCGAAATGGGATGGTTGGGTCGAACCTGTTAGCTACAGGACCAGAGCTGTCTGTCTCCGCCTACCTGCGAGGACGAGGCTGAGCACGAGCAGCCAGACCCGGCAGGACCAGGCTTCGACGAGCACTTCCAGACCCATTTGAAAATAGGATGGACAGGCATATGACCACGGAGAATTTTGTAGACTTTGATGAAGAGAAGAGACCTGTTCCCCAGATAAGGTATATTCAGTGTTGTCAAACAATCATATTCTTTTTTTTGCAGCCATGTCTTTTTACCCATTTAGTGAGATTTGTACCGCTAGATTTAAGTATTCAAGGCACTTATTAACCATTTACTTATTTAGTATTGGGGCCTCAGATTTATTTGTTCTTAAACATTATCTTTATTTCAAGCCTTGAACTGGTCATATCCCTTGCAACCTCAAGTTTATGACACAGCTATAATTTGCAGGACATATGGATAATAGTATGCAAGTTGTTGATCCATCCCCTTTCAATGTTGTGTAGTATTTTAAGCTTTCTGCTAGCATCATATTTTGCTACAGTGGAGAAGAGGAAACATGAACAGAAATTGGATGCCACATCATGCTTGCTTGTTCAACCAAGCAGGCTATTCATTATAGCTGTTTCCTTCTTGAAATAATTGAGGACTGAACTGAGTGATACTACGGCAAATAATCTGATTGTACACTTGATTACTTCGTCTGCAACTTGCATATGTTGATTAGGCAATCGACCTCAACACATCAGTTTTGGTCTAGCATTGGTTCTGATTGTGGTGCCTTTCTTGAGGGTTCTGAATTGTTTGGTTCAACAAAAGGAGAATAAGAATATATTTGTCCTTTGTACTTCGACATCTTGTGATATATCTGGACCTAGCTTTGACATTAGCGAATCAAACAGGTATCTGCATTCCATCAGCTATGTCATTTCCCTATATGTTTCTGAGTCTCAGGACGGCGGCTTGCAATTGATATGTAATATAGTTTCTGTCCATATGCAGATAAATTAAGATCGTGCTCAATTTCTTCAGTACGATTTCATCAGCTCTTGACAATGATGAATCACTAACCACCTCTTGGCCCCATTGTATAAAGTTTCTGAAGGATTTGCTAGGAAAGTTGTTAGTGGTATGTTAATATTCCTATCTTGGTATTGTTCATTATTCGTTTCAGCAGATAGGAGATGCATACATATTCAGTCTAGACATGTTCAATCTGTCCGAGCTTATCTGAGTGGTTTCAGATAAAGTCGAGCAACTGGCCGAGGCCCGAGGAGGTCCAGAATAGGTGTAGGTGACCTGATTGATGTTGAGAAATTTACCGCTCTCTCGCTGGAGCTCCGCCATGGCTATGGAGTTCCCGCGTCCCGATCTGGTCCGGCCGCCTCCACCGCCGTTAGGACCCCGACAAGAGGGCTAATAGGTGGTTAGATTTCTTAGCCAAGTCTCTAACTTGATAGCTATCCATAACTAATTTAGGCTAATTTTTAGCCCAACTAATACTACCTCCATCCCAAAAAGAATGTAACTATGGGTTACGTGTCACGTAGAGTGGTTCACGTTTGATCAAATTTCTAATAAATGATATTCACATTTATGGCTCTCAAATTAATGTATTATGAAAACACATTTCACAATTAATTAAATTGTTTTTTAACACAATTAATTAAATTATTTTTTAATCTATAATTGGTTAAAATTAATGTACTAACACGTGACATTGTACTAGAATTGCATTGTTTCGTATATTAAACATGTCCTACGGCATGTGGATCTAGTTTAATCAGAGCCACACCACCTATCGTAGGTTGACAGCCTGTTCGTTTCGTCGTAAACGATCGTAGATTATTTATTGCTGGCTGGTTTGGCTGGTTTGGTGTGAGAGAAAAATACTGTTTCAGCTTATAATCTACGATCGTATACGATCGTATAAGCCCAGCCGAACAGGCTGTGAATCCCTTGAACTTATCATTTGCATCTGCTACCGTACGAAACGAGGCAGCCGGACTCGATGTCAAGTGAGGATGACGCCATGATGCCCCTATTCGTTTCTCTTATAATCCGTCTTTTTTAGCTTATTTTTTTAGTCAGAATAATGTTTTTTTCTCACAACAAATCAGCCGGAACAGTGTTTCGGCTTTTCAGCGAAACGAACGGGGCTGATAGCGTCTGGCGCCTTAATTACTTACTACTAGTTTTTGTTGGAATTAATTAATCGTGGCAAACCAAATCAATCTATCTAAGCCGCCGAGGGTTAACAACTCTTAACTCAGAGAACAGAGATGACACGGTAGGTAGCCATCGATCATCGTGGTCCAATCCAAGTCAAAAACCACCCCTCCTCCTGCCTCCTGCCCTCCCGGCCCCTATAAATAGTCCATCACCACATGAGAGCAGAGCACAACAACAGCTAACAGAGCAAAGCAGAGCAGGTGTGGAGCGTGGCGGAGACGCTTCCTGAGGACGTGCTGGGGAAGATGGGCGCGGCGCCGGCGCCGGCGTGGGAGGACCACCGCGTCATCTCCCCACGCGACCTCGCGGGCGCCGACGGCGTGCTGCTGGGGTTTCCCACGCGGTACGACATGACGGCGGCGCAGATGAAGGCGTTCCTAGACGCCACGGGCGGGCTGTGGCAGGACCAGGCGCTGGCGGGGAAGCCCGCGGGCGTGTTCGTCGCCACGGGCACGCAGGGCGGCGGGCAGGAGACCACCGCGCTCACCGCCGTCACGCAGCTCGCGCACCACGGCATGCTCTTCCTTCGTGCCCCTGGGTTACACCTTCGACGCCGGCATGCCCGGTGTTGACGAGGTCAGCGGTGGCAGCCCCTACGGCGCGGGCACCTTCGCCGGCGCCGATGGCAGCAGGACGCCCACCGAGACGGAGCTCGCCATCGCCAGACACCAGGGCACCTACTTCGCCGGCATTGCCAAGAAGCTCAAGGCCGGAGCCGCGGCCCTCGCTGCCGAAGTCTCCTCAGCCTAATAATGATATTAATCAGTCGTCATGTCTACTCAGACTACCTTTATTTAATTTCCTGCTTTATTATTAATTCATTGATGTTTTTTGGCGACAGAATAATATTGAACTACGTACGTACTGCATGGCATGCTTTGCTTGTTCCTAAACATGATGTCATAAGTGGCTCCAGAGACTAGAGGACAAAAAAAACTCGAAGGAGTTTGTGTTATCCATTAAAAGAAAAAAAAATCTTAGGCGCACGTCGTACCAAGAACTACTCCTACATTGTATTATTTTTAATATTATTTTTATTTGAGCCCTACTAGGATTAAGGTTTTAATTCAGCACTCAATTCACTCCCTTTTAGACGCTTACGAAGATCTTTCACATATATATATACTTTTTGATTGATGGGACGACGGGGACAAACGGTCCTCAACTAGTATACACTCATCTACTCTCCTCCAACTAAGTCTGCTCGTCTACTCTCCTCACATATATATATTACCGTGATACTGTGCTAAGGAGGTGCGTCCGGACGTCTCTATTGGTGGGTCGCAACACCAGCCCAACAGCCCAACACTCTTATACACTCATCTACTCTCCTCCAACTAAGTCTGCTCGTGAGCCCATCGTCCGTTCCTCTCCATACCGCACATTCGCGTCCACGCGCGCCGTGGTGTGCTCCAGCGTGACCACACCGCCATAGCGCTCTCCACCTCCCCCAACTGGCCGTCATCCTCTCTCTCCACGGTGCTCCAGCGCTGCCATCCGCCATCCTTCCTCTCCACCGGGCCATCTGCCCGCCGCTGCGCTCTCCACCGCGTCGACCGCCTTCTCCCCCAGAGCTGCGCTCCACTCCGTGATATCGAGCTCCACGCCGGCATTGAGCTCCGCGTCGACATTCCTCCATTCGTCCAAGGCAACAAGTAGATGTTGCGCTGAAAGAGCATGTTGTAAGCGTATGTTTCGAGTGCTTTATATGTTGCAGAGGTATGTTATAAGTGTTTCATATCGATGTTGTAAAAGTAGATCGAGATGTTGCCTATGTTGCAATAGTTGTATATGTATGTTGCAAACATTTGTTCTCAATGTTTCATCTGTTTTTAGACGTATGTTGCGAGTGTTTCACACATATGTTGCAGGTGCTTTATCTTGATATTGCGTATGTTCTCAATGTTTTTTCAAGTGTTCTCAGGTGATTTTTTGCGAGTGTTTCAGGCGTATATTTTTAATTGTTTCATCTTTCTTTAGACGTATGTTGCAAGTGTTGTATCCGAATGTTTCAAAAGTAGATCGGGTGTCGCACATGTTACAATGTTACCCGCCTGCTGCAGCTGCTGGGCGGGGTGCAGACGCTACGTGGGATCGGGTGGGGCGCAGGCGCCGCGGGCGGTACGCGGAGTACAGGTGCAGGAACGGGGTGCAGGCGCAGGCGTCCGTCCGGACGCTAGCATTGCCGAATATATGAACCATGGATGCCGATGCGAGTTCCGTAGGAGAGAGTCGCAGCCCAAAGTCTTGCGCCTAAGAACAGTTATAGAAGAGTGGAGGAGAGTTTACATTTTAAATACGGAGGGCGCGAGGGCAGGCGGCCATTTGAAGCAATGAGCAATTTTTTCCCCCTATCGCTATGCTAGTTCTTATCTCATTCCCAACTTATATTAGTTGTCTAAACTAGCATTGTACCTAAATCTAATTTGTTCCTTAAGAGGCTCCGAGCAGTCTCTTACATTCCTGCTATATGAGAAACAATTTTAGGGGTGTAAATTGATAGTGGCAACAGAAATGCAGAATAGTTTTCTTAAATACTAAGACATGGTTGGGGTATTTTGTGCATGAAACACATTATGAAATTTAGAGCTGATACTTTTGTGAAGATTTGGTGCCTTGTTTGAGGTAACTGCTTAGGAGCATGCTTCTATGTTCTGTTGGGCAATGGTCAGTGCAGCTCGGCATAGATAACAAAGGTGCAGCTTCAGTAATTCATCAGATCAATTATGAGATTAAGCAATTTTTTTCCAGTACTAACTGTGTACCTGAAGTTGCACGGTTTTGTGTGTCTGGATTTGGTGCTAGCTTTCCTGGTGTAATTAGGAGCATGCTTCTTGGATCATCAGGAGATGGTTTGGCTGCCTTGTTCTTGCCATTCTCATCAAGATTTTTTTCACTGGGAATTGCAGAAGCATTTTGTCCAACAGAAGCTTGTGTTCGCACTGGTGCAGGAAGTGCTGCACTCGGATCGATCACTGCTGCTATGGTTGATTTATCACCGAGGGTTGCTGAAGTTGTTCTGCTGCCCTTTTGCCAACAATAGATTCTCTCTTTGTTTCCTTTTGAATTTCATGTCACATTGGGAGCAGTGGAGATCCTATATAATCTTCTAAGATTCCTAGAAATTAGATTTATTCAATTGATTCTACAGTTTTTGTTCCCATGGTATTTTTTTTCTCTTGCCGGCAATTCTTTTTGGTTTAAAGATTTACATTTACTTGGCTTGAACAAGATTTGCATTAAGAGCCTGGGGCCCAAAACAGCGTAGTCTATGTGCAGTCCTTTTTTTTTGTGTCCTCGTTCCTCAAACGTTCCATTGTATGGCCTGTTCGTTTCGCTGAAAAAACAGGCCGAAGCACTGTTCCGACTGATTTGTTGTGTGAGAAAAACACTATTCTGGCTGAAAAAACAAACTGAAAAGTACGGATTATAAAACAAGCGAACATGGCTTATGTTTCAAAGGAGATGATACTGGTTAGAAGAATTGAGGGATATGTGGCACATTTTCATTTTCTTCACACATAAATTACTGCTCGATATTGATGACAGAACAACTTCATCAGCATGTCTCCTATATATTAGTACACATACACTGAATTAAACTTGTATGCATAAATTATGTAGATTCTAGTTCTTAATTAATATACTTTTTATTAAGTAGCTAATTCAAAGAAGAAAACCGAGCTTTTGTGGCTGTTAAGGATATAATAATAATTTAAGATGAATAGACTGATACAAAAGATTGGCTTATTATTAAAGATATAAAGGCACGCCAAATAGGCGGCCTTTCAGGGTGTCCACGTATGTTCTATTTAGTTGGTGCGTTAGATAGAAATTCCACGACTCAGATGAAACGCGTCACAACCGGCCTTCCTCCATGCATGCAAGGACAATATAATTGTAGGTGTACTTTGCATCGGTAGGCATGCGAGGTTGTAGGAGGAGCGGACGTCTCTGCATGTGTGAAAAATCTCTGCATGTAAAGGAGAGACATTAAATGTGTCCACCTGCTTTCGACCTACTTCACGCGTGTAAAAAATCTCTGCATGTAAAGGATGGCATTAAATGTGCCCACCTTCTTTCGACCTTCTCCGAGGCCATTTCAAATTGTTCTCCTCTCTCTCATCCCGACGGCTGTGCTCCCAATCTGGATCAGAGGCGAGGTGGCGGGCTCCCCGGCGGCAGCGCCGCAGCGGCGCTCCGGCCACGCACCCATCCCCGCGCGAAAGGCGCCCCATAGCCACGGCGTAGCCCTTCCCGCGTCAACGACGCTGGCAGCCCGTGTGGTTGCGTCCCTGGCGGCGGTAGGAGGCCGAGCCCCCTCAGATCCGGTCGGCAGGCAGTAGTAGATTCGCCCGAGAACTGCTGCTTCGCCACCTACGAGAAAGCCGGCCACCACCACGTCCTTGCGAGCTTCGAGCGGCATGAGGAGCGAGCCTTCTCGTGGGCGGTGGAGGCAGCTGCTCTGCTTTGTAGCATGGTGAGCAGTAGGCTGGATTTTTTTGTGCTTCTCGTGACACCCCGCGTGGCTGCGCCGCACCCGCACTCGCAGGCGAGTCGGCGGAGTCGCACACAACACACTCGCTCCTCCCCGCGTCTTGCCCTGCTCGCCTAGTCGCTCCTCCTTTGTGCTCAAGCACGGCGACCACCTTCTCCTCCACGTCCTCCGCGCGTCCGGCTTCCTCCTCCAGTCCTTTGACCGTCGAGCGGCTCCGGACTGGCGGCCTCCAACCGCCTCCTCCATGCCCCCCATCCCCCGCGCGTCTAGCCTCAACCTCGAGCGGCTCCGGCCTTCGCCCCCCTCCTCCACGGCACCCTCCCCAACGCATCCGTCCTAGGCAGCCTTCGTTGTTATCTGCCTCTCCACTCGCTTCTCCCTGGCTCCGCTCTCTACCTCACTGCTCCTCCCTCTCCCTCTTCTTTGCGGTGCGGGCATATGGATGGACGGATCTATCGGAGGCTCTAGTGGGCGGCACAGTGGCCCCGACATGTGGCCTCACCTAGGGAGGGCCCCTCGCAGAGGCAGCGCGGGGCGAGCGCGCAGTGTGGCGGCACAGCGTCCCGGCATCATGGCCTCAGCAATGGCGGGCTCCCACGCGGAGGCGGCGCAGCGGTGCTGGGTGAGTGCTCTCCCCGGCACGGTGGTGCGGTGGCGGGGTGGGCCCCAAGGGTGGACGTGAGCTCAGGCGAGTCCCCCTCTTTTCTTTACCTGTATGGCTGTACCATGGGCTGCTCACTGGTGGCTGCTCCGGCGACTCCACAGCCGTATCAGGTGCCTCTATGCCCGATCCAGTGCCTCTATAGCCAGATCCATCCATCCTGGTAAGTCTCCTCATCTCCTTTCTTCTTGTTTGCCTGCTTCTATTTTCTTTAAGTTCTTGATTTGCTGGTAGTTATACTCTCACCAAGAGATTTGTCAAGTTTGGTTCCAGCTGAACGAGTCCACTACCACTAATATGCCAGATATTTGAATTTAATTTTTGTTGTTTAGAGTTCTGCTATTTATTTGCTCATGTGCCTGCTAATTAAAGGATTATTTTTAGCATTTCACAGGAGCTCGACCCACTGTGGTAAAGAAGAGCACTAATTATGAATTGAACAAAGAACTTGCACTCCACAGTTCTATTAGACCGGTATACATTCACCTCCATATCTTATCTCCCTTTCCGTTCTTAATTTATCGTTTGTGTTCTTTTCCCTTTGTCCTTTCCAAACTAAACTAATTTTGGCGGCAAATATTTGAATAATTTATGATGTTTAGAGCTCCGCTATTTAGTTCCCTGTGTGCCTGGGAACATAATTTATTTTGCTATAGATTTAAGGTACCCCTATATCATGTTCTAAAAAATAGACGTTGGACATGCAATCATCTAATTTGTTTTGATGTAAATTTAACAAGCTGCCATACATATGCACTGTCTGTGGTATTGTATTGTGATAAGCAGGTTTGTAACTAATATATTTGGATCTAAAATATGGTTTTAGGTGCTGTGGAAAACAATGGACAAATGCTATAGGTGTGAAGACAAATTGGCTCCAATCGAAGAGAATATGAAAGAGAGCATCTCAGCAAGCAGAGCAGGTCCCAACTGGTACAAGAAAATGAATAACATGAGAGAGTGCAAGGTACCCCAGCAGCAAGATGGTGATGACCTATTCAATCCAGTCACTCAAAATACTTAATTCGTTTTGATAGATATGCATGTCTCATGTGTTTGGTTTGGCACTTTGAATTTTCCATTGCTTTAAAACAATAAAGTGTGCCTAATTGTTCTATTTTTTCATCCCATTTACCATATCTGTCCATCCCACCTTGCTGCTAGATCCGTTCATTCCCTCTCCAGATCTCTGTGTAATACTAGATGTGAGGCTTCCCTTTGTTACTCTTCGTTGTGGCATGAGTAAGCTCTCTGTTTTGGTAGGTTTCCTTGGTCTATTATAATTTATACATTTTCGCTTTTCTTGTCTCAGATTCCTTTTTTGTGCTTTATGCTTAGTGTATCGATCTGTGAGCGATTTGTGAGAAAATATACTCTGATGGCGTTCGGGCAGCCTGTTGCAAATATTGCATGTAGAAACAATTTTGACTAATCTTGCAGCAACTGAGTGACACCTGTTTCAGCCTTGTGTTAGTATCCCATTCCATGTTTATGTTTATCATATCTCAGGTCATATTATTTGCAGGTTAGCAGCTTATCTTCCTTTTTAAGCATTCTATTTCCCCTGTTTAATTTCCTTTCAAACAAATTTCCTCCTGGTAACTTATGCTTGCAGGGAACTGCTGCTCTCCCTTCCCTCCTCTCCCCCTGCGTGATGATTTCCCCCACAATTTTGGCGGTGATGATTTCCCACACAGTTTTCATTGGGTAGCGCAGCTCCTTTGTCTTTATTACATGTGCTCCATATTTTCTAACCTATCCTATACAAAGGGATCAATTTTTAGATTCACAATTTCCCTATCTTCCCTATCTCTAGCATTACATATGGCATGGGTATAACTAATTGTATTCCAACCAGGCAAAAAAACAGGCATTATAACCACTCCAAGTAATTTTCTTTTTTAGTATGCTCAGGTTGTGTCTTCTCTATGCACTGTATAATTGGTTTTTATTTTCCTTGTGATATATAAACTGAATCCAGTTATCTGCTTTGTTTTGTAGAATCTAAACAAGCCATGCACAGGAGCACTGAATACAGAGTAATTATGTGTCCCATGCTATGTTGAGAAAAAAATAAGGCACTCAACATCCACGGTTAATTTCAATAGAGAGACAATGGTGATCATGCAGGTAGACTGCATTTCTTTAAATGATTTAACAAGTGCCAGTTGTTTAGCCTCCTTTTGACAAATGTAGTGGCTTCTAATCCTTTTGTCCTGCTCTGAAGTGTATGTGAATAAAAATAACTATTGGTTTACAATAAACCTGATAGTCCTAGCCGGCCAGAAATTGCTACAAGAAAGAACACCTACATATATCCCTGTGTACAGAGGTTCCCATTCAAATTCTGGATGCTGCTTGATAAACTTGGCACTATTTTTTTGGGAAAAATTATCCTATTGATGTTTAATACAATACATATTGAATCTCATGTACTGGTTGCCGGCTGTACTTAAGTTGATCCATGGAGTCCTTAGCAAAGAAAATGCATTTTGCTTCTTCATGTGCTCCCATTGTAATATATGATGATATGATAGTTCCGATTCAAGTTGGTTATTCGTTTACCATCTAGATCCTTTTTCTGGCCTTAAGGCGAACTACTCTGTATATGACAGGTATCCCATTATTGCATTTTCTCATTTCAATGCTTCTCTATTATTATTGTTGTGCGTACATATCCTAAACCCTATCGACTGCCCCTCTATTGTGTTTAGGTGTGTTCAGTCGTATATCAAGCAAAAGGTGAAAAAAGGATGGACAGGTCAGGAGCTTAGCTCTGAAATGCTTCTTCATTTTTCCCCATTTTCAATTTGGTTTACCTATATGTTATACAGAAATTCCTGTGAATTTTATACATTTCTTGCATATAGAATTAGTTCTTCTGCATTGAACTATTTTTCCATTAGATACACACCCCTCCTAATTAGATGGCATCAAACTAAAACATTGTCTGGTCAGTAGGCAATACCTTTGTATGCAGATTTGCCTTTTTTGATCTCCATGTCAACAACAGGTTGTCAATTGAGGCTGCCTTCCTTTGATACAATATATCTCTATTTGTAATGTTAGTCATAACAGTATGCGTCTGCAGTATTTTCTAACACTGACAATGTTAGTTGCTATTGTTAGAACTGCTTTTCATGTAAAGTTACCTACTCCCTTCCTCCAGTGCTGCTTACATCTTTTTAAAAATCTATAGATTTTCCCTCCATCTTGAAAATGTATGACATGGTGTTGACCTCTGCATTTCAGCTGGACATCGCCGCCACTCTATGTCCCTCTTTTTGTCACCTCCTAAGCTCACCTTAGTTTGGCCATGTGCCTCTGTTTTTTCAATGATTTTACTGATTCATCTTCTCAGCTAAGATGCCACATTTTCCTAAATTGTTTCCCCATTGCAGTGAGTTTGCTACTTGGTTAAATTCAAACTTTGATTTGTGCTGAGGAGCGATAGTGTGGATTCCAACTTCAATTTAATAGTGCTCTAATGATGATGAAAACAAACGACTACACAAAAGTACATGAACATGCAGATGCCTTCGGTGTCCAGCTGTAACACCCGGTTTTAATGGCAAAACCAGATACACACCATATGTGAGCCCAGGAAGTCAAATCTCACATATAGCTACAAATAAGGGTAATATCAAAAGACAACGCTTAAATACATAGCGTATTAGTATAAAGGATATAACCTCAGAGTATAGACAGCGGAACGACAACTCCGATCTTCAGGTGAAGACTTCAAATCCACAGGGACAACTGACTGGTTGATCACAAGCCTAATTCCTCAAAACTCTAGCAATCTGGTACCCATCCGGGATTTTCCCAAAGTATTGAAAAGTAAAACAAGCGTAAGTACATGTCGTACTCAACAAATATAACATGGGGTTCATGAGGCTCAAAAGGCTGACACTGGTTTAACTGCGATTAGCTTTTAATGAGTCATGATTTTAGCAATTGAGTAGCAACAAGTTCACCTCAAGCCCATAAACACATGATCAGGTAAACATGAATAATGAATAGCATAAACAATTAACCATTAGTGAGCATCTTCATCATCCATATCATCAGTGTCCATCATCTATTCCATAAGGGTTCCAAGGCCGCTCATGACCGTGAGCACGGCTGATATACCAGTTTTACACTCTGCAGAGGTTGTACACTTTCACTGTGAGTCGTGATTTACCCTTTCGCCCGAGGTAGCTAGTCTCTTGACCCACTTCCAAGGAAGGTCGGCAGGGTTCACTATGAAGCCTTTCAAAGGTTCGTCTAACAAGTTAGGGCCGCTAGGTTTCTGTGGCCTACGAATGTAGGGCTCCCCTTCCGACAGGCACAATGACGCGCAGCCTATACACTGACGGACAGAGGCCGCACTATATCCGACCCGGAACACACCCCTCTTGCGCCATAAAGGTAACCACTAACGAGCTAGAAAAGGTCCTCATACTGAGCTAAAGCCAGAGCCATGTAGCCCTCACAGCTGTACTGTAAGTCCCGGATGATCACTTACAGATAAGTCCTTAGGGAGAGGAATCTAGAGCACCATAAAAACAGCCCAATGCTCTAGCCCCCTTATTCCATGTTGCTAAAAAGCATCTTTTAAATGTTTATTGCATATACCATTAGTCAAGTTACAAGATCATGGTCTTTAATTGAGCACTAGCATCATACTACCCAATGCAATACCCCAAAGGTATCAAGGTACGAGGTACAAAGTACTAGGAATTCCTTAATGGCAGTCAAGGTAGACACATGCAGTATGAATTAAATGATTAACAGTGAATAGGCAACAAGGAAGATCCCATGCTATACTTGCCTTAAAACACCGATCCTTCGGTAAGCTTTAATCTTCAACGTTCTTCTTCTTCTTGATCACCACGTATATCTCACCGACTGGACGTAATCATAAAGCACCACACAAGCATCCATACAATCATACACGAAGCAAACAATAGAACTAAATCAGAACAATACACCAAACATAAAATCAAGATGAAAACTTTATAAAACGAATCTACGTCTCGCTACGAACACATAGACGCGAAAAACACGCTAATCGAAGCTACGGTTAAAATGATACAACTATCGATAGATTTACTCATAAAACTGTTAGCTTCATGTGTCTTAATGGTATAAAAACATATATAAGATATTTTATAGAGATTATAATTTAAGTCAAATTTAGATTTGATTTATAAAACTAAAGTGAAACAAATCATATTCTATTTATAAAATCCAGTTGCATAATTGTTATTTAAGATATGATTCAAACCATGAAATTCCAGTATTAGTGACATGATAAACACCGTTACTAACGCGTAGATCTTGATGCTATGAATCTAACGCAACTTGAATGGACTAAAACGGATCTAAGACGCAGAAGATATGATTTAAATAAGATTTCTTTTAGTCAAATATTAGATTAAATCTAATCATGAATTTTAAAAGTTAAAAACATACTGAACAGTAGTGTAAACACGTAGATTATGAAATTACGAACCTAACGCAAGTTGAACGGATCAAATCGGAGTTAGAACGAAGAAACGGTGGAGATCCATTATTGATTGCAAGTGGTGTATTTCTATAGTATTGTTGGATTTGTTTTCTTAAAGAAAAACGGCCACAAAACTCATGCATGACCTCATATGACGTCATCAAGCTAGTTAGCAGATTGCAACAGCGCAAGGCATGTAGGCTCACTGCCGGTTGATGATTATTGTTCATATATGAGACATGGAGACCAAGATGACAGCAGAGAGCAAAGGGCTCCGGTGGACTGCAGTGCTTGGCCAATGGATACGTACGCCGATAGCTAATCATTTGAACAAAACGACCATACAGTACATGGAATTGATTATAGGCAAAACATCAGAGCCCATACCGTACATGGCTTTCCAGGCCTGCATGACGCGGCTTGCATGCTTCTGCTCGGCACAGGCAACAACTGATGGTAGATCGGCAGGCCAGGCACAGCAACTTACCGAAACGATGTATGGTCTGCATGCACTGCCAGAGATGAATATAGGAACATGATGTCCAGCTAGAAAGATTTGCAGGGCATCTGCATGACGGTTTGCTGGCTAGTTGGAACACATACCTTAGGGCTCCGCAAGCAGCAAACGCTTGGCTTCCTCACCTGTTCGGGCAGGGAGAGCATAGCGAGCCATGGTGACCAGGAAAGACGTGTAAGTACAGTGACGTCGGGCGGCCGGGCCAAACATGACGCAGAGAGTGGCGACGGTCGAGCGCGTCATATGGTCTTCTCCTCACGTGATGGAGATCAGCAGCAGTTCTCACCATGATGCATGTCGGCAGAGCGGCGACGGCAGCAAGCCAGCAATGTTCGCTCTCAGATATATATATGTTGGTCATGTACAGATAGAAACGTTGCTGGGCGAGGCAAACTAGGGCATGCATGCTAGTTTGTAGGGCGCTTGATCAAGTAGGCGCACTGCATCAGGACAAGAGCAGCTCGATTTGTTGTCCTGCTGCGATAGAAACAACGAGAAGCAACCGAGTAGATGAGAGATAAATATGGTGAGAGCCACCGAAAGTGCTGGACTATTCTCAGACAACGAAAGACAGCGACGATGGGTCTTACCGGCTGATCTCGAGAAGATGATGAGCATGTCAAGGCAACGATGGGGCATGGCCGGGCTGAGCAGCGCGGCGGCAACGGCGACAGCGACGGCAACGGGCGACGGCGAGAGAAGGATGAGAAAAATATAATTTACTACACGAGGGATTTCCCAAACTAGAGGCTCCCTTACGGTAGTTTTGGTGTGCTTTGCCCAAGGGGTTGGTTGATATATATAGGAAGAAAAACTCCCCACAACCACGTCAACTAGCGATATGGTACTAATTGATGTTACCCCCTCCACATTTACTAATGGGCCTAAATAATCATTACAGCCTATTAGTAAATAAATGCATGGGCCTTTATGATTTATTAAGATTATTGCACATGGGCTTTGAGCGTTCGGATAAATGAGAGATTTATTATTTTCGGAATTAATTCATTTTGTGGATAAAATAATTCTAGAAAAGTCCAGAATTGATATTTAAGCCACGAAAAATACTCCGAGACCTCCGAAAATTTGGGGAAAATTCTCAGAGACACTTTGGAACATGATGAACCCAAATAAAGTATTTGAAGCTCATAAAAATATTATTGGAAACTTGGAACATAAAGATTAAGGTGAAGGAGGTAGGAATTAAATTCCAGAAAGAAGCTGGAAAATTCCTAGAGATAGATATTTGTCCCCTAAACGTATAAAAACACACATTTTGCACATAGAAACACGAGGTGCGACCGGCATGAATGCAACAAACATGTTTCTACCTTATGATAAATTTTAATTAATGAAAAAATTTATTTTCCTATGTTTTCATGCACACAAAAATTCACAGATAAATCATTTTAACTCTATTTTCAAAAGTGGCAAATTTTGGGGTGTCAGATAAATCATTTTAACTCTATTTTCAAAAGTGGCAAATTTTGGGGTGTTACACCAGCAGTTCATGCACATTTACAGAAGGGGTCAGTGGGTTTCCTTTTTTCCCGGTCGTCATGTGCTGATATTGAAGGTGATGCATTGATCCTTTTTGTACCTATATGTGTATTTTGATACCTTTGTTGCGGTGTTGATTTGATTGTCTTATTTCTTCATGACTTCCAATGTTCTACGGAAAACATAACTTCAGGGATCCATGCTACGCAAATGATTTGCAAAGCTGAGCTTGTTGACTTGCATAGCAGTTTAACATATCTATTTCGTCGACTGTTTTCCATAATAGACAGGTGTCATTCTGCTTTCACTGTTAATTATTAGTTTACCATAATAGCCCGTCACCATTCTGTCTATAGAGTCCTTAAATACAGAACACGAGAAACAATGTAGACGTCAAGATCTGCCAAAGACATTATGCCCAGCTAATCTTAGTGCTGTCTTGCCTTCCATTAGCAGAAATAAGACAGTGAAGCCACAAACATCTGTTTGCATCTTGATGCATTTGCAGAATTAAACATTAGATTTTTCTTAGATGCATTGTCATGGGTTTGTTTGTTTCTGCTTGATCATTCCTAACTTCATGATCATCTCAGGAAAAAATCACTCTTTTATATCGTCATCGTCCAGGCAGTTTACCTCTGCATCTAGCACGAGCTGGCCATGTCCAACATCTATGTACTCCAAAGGCCGCACCAGAGGCAATCCCTTCCCCACTCTCTCATGTAATCCAGTTTCTTTGCTTTTGTAATATTGCTCTACCTCTGATCTTTCTAAAAATTGATCTGGTTTCCTATTCTAGGGTCACCAGCTCTACAGCCGTTCCTCAGCCTACCCACTCCGTCCACTTCACAAGCTAGGGAGATACTCTAAACCCTTTTCTTAGGATCTTATTCCTTTCTTTGCAAGGTCTTAGTTTGGTAGTTTCAATGTACCATGCACACAAAAGAGCAGAGTGATATAAACAGAGGTCAAAATAAATGCCTTCTGATTTTGAGTTTGGTATCCCTCCTGTTAACCTGTTATAACATGTTTCCTTCTCTGCCATCTCTATTGTCTCAATCAACAACTTATTTTCTCCTTTTGCAGTTCCCTCTACCAAGACCAAACTACACATAAATGCATGGTTGATGGCTCTTTGCCAAAATAGTAACTTGGTTACCCACTTTAGACTAAGCAGGCTATATGACTAAGGGAGGAAATTCCTCTTTTTTGTAAAAGCTTTCAGATGACATGCAGGGTACTACCATGCTGTGACTAATTGTGATAGGATCAAGGTACCTCAAACACTGTTTATAGCCTACCAAGGACATGATTGTTGTTGTAACTGATGTAGCATTTTAAGTTGCTTTCATCTCATTTGGTAACTGTTGGGCACCCACAGCAATGATAAAACCTTTTTGGGCACAACCTGACAGTTGTGTTACTCTTAGAAAAAAAATGATTCTTATACTAACAAAAAGATGCTAACATTTTCTTATTGCAAAACGTTAGTGTACTAATGCCTAGCTTCCGAAAATTCAGTCTCACGTCATTCTTAAACTTAGTGACTATATTGTTACATGATATGCTAGGCCTGATGATATTATTGTTTTTGCAATTTAGTGACCATCTGCTACCTCGGAGACATAAGGCATTGCAAAATCTTGAAACTACCCCACTTCAAATTGATTTCGAATAACTGTCATATTTTTTAGTTCACAAACCATCGATGTTGCCATTATCCAGTCCAACCTAACATTAACTCGAGTGTGCTCATAGTCACAACAAAAAACATTCATACAGTCATGTCTTGTTGTTACCTTTAGTTTACTGATACTATCTTGCAACTTACAACTGTGTTTAGTTTGCCTACACCTGCTACATTTTATATAATCTACATGCACATGTAGGTCAAAGTGATAGCTGACAAGGGTAACCCAATAATGAATCTGCTGCCTCAGTGAGGTTGGACTCCTATGGAAAGGAAGAAAAAAAAAGATCTGGACGAGTACCTAGGTAATACCTTGGTCATCTCTTTCATGTTCCCTTTGTTTGATTCAGTGATTTCACAGTTTGGTTCGCATTTGTTTGGCAGTGGAATTTCTATCAGTTTGTAGTATTTGGTTGCTTCAAATAGATAAGTTTCTGCAATGTCCTAAACAGTTCCCTCAGGATTGACAACTTTTTCTGAGGGATAGTGCAATGTATAACTGATTTTTTTCCTGCATAGAATGTCGGCTTTTCTAGTGCTCCCTTTTGTTTGTCAAGTCTCAGGCTTTATCTTAGATGGTCATGATGATTGATCAACAATGGACTCATGAGGGAATACCTAAAGAGCTAAACTCCGTTATGTTAGCAGATTGGAGATAAGTAATAGTGACTGTTCTCTAGCTTATCAGTTTTCAAGAATACTTGACTGCACACTGCAGATGTTCAGCAGAGTCAAATTAGGAAGTGTGCTTGCATGCTTGTATTAGGTGTTTACATCAGCTGATATTCAAGGGAAGCACACTTGCCTATGGCGACAAGGACTAGCATGGCAGTACTCTAAAAAATTAACGTGTACCTAGGGACATTCTATAAGTGCATTAACTTGCCTGCCGTGTGTCATGTAACCAAAGACATACTGATACATACAAAGTCTACAATGTTTCAGCTAGCTGGTAGACTATTCTAATGCATATGGACTACTTTTCTACAACATTGTGGTTGCTCTTAGATTATGTTTTTGATGGTGTTTCAATTCCATGACTAAATAAATAGTAGCCTGCTCACAACATAAAAGCAAGCAACCATGGGACATATATAATGTGTCTGCTGGTTGTGCTTCAATGGAACGTTGGCATGGTTAAGATGGTCGAATTACAGACACATGAGCAAGAAATAAAACGGTTTTGATGACTTGGTCCTTCGTTGCCCGATGCCCAACAACGACGCATGCGCTGACCCCACCACCATCGCCGCCGCAGCTCACCAGCGCTCGGATGCCCCTCGCCGACTGCGGCCGCTCGCATGCTGCCACAACAGCGGGTCCCACCTCCCACCTTCCCTCCCTGTCCCTTCTCCATGCATGGCAGCAGCATGAGCAGCACAACCGTATATGCGTAGCAAATAGAGCAAGGCAAGCACGCACGCAGACAACCACCACATTTACCACGCACGCACCAGCAACGCCTTGTTACCTTTAACCACGGTAACTAGCTGCCGTCCATTTGCATGCACCATGCAAAGTTAGCACGCAGGCACAAGCAAAGGCCTGAGCAGCATGCACGCAGTTCGTACTCGCATGTGTGCCGACCATCATGCTACGAGCCACCGGCCATACATGCCGAGCATCCACCCCCCCGCTACACGCCGCACCACCTACCTACAACATCGTCCCATCGTCCTGTGCAGCCATGGCGCCACAACGACACCATTAATGGCGAGAAGCTGAGCACCGGTGGCACAGCTCCTCCCCGGCCCCAAGTAGCGAAGTATGAACCTAAAAAGAATGGAGGTGAGCAAATTTGAACTAACTTTTTCAACACCTTGGAAGCGTAAACTGTGTTTGTAAGATTTTGTATGGTCCTGACAAAGTAGAAGGCAATTCCTGAGGTTCACATCCCGCTATCTCTGGCCACGTCTTTAAAACCACACCCTCTATCTCATTGATTAAATTTAAAATTGTCTGACATATTGAAAAGTGAGAATTATATTCATTTTATGACGGAGATTATGGCAGTTGTAGTGTTTACATATCCTATTTGTGACATTTAATTGATCTTTATCTCACTCTTAATGAAGAGTATTTTTCTTAATTAATTTTTATCTCACTCTTAATGAAGAGTATTTTTCTTAATTGATCTTAATATTCTCCCCCTCGAAATATGGCATGAACTTTACTGCCATAATTTTGATAACTATTCAGAAAGCCTCTAAACGAGGAGGCACTTTTAACTTACTTCATTCACATGATTGTATCATGTAAACAAAGTTATTTCTTCTAGAATTGTGACACATTGAAAATTGTCTGACATATCCTGTTTGTGCATTGTAGAGCCCGTATTGCTTCACATGATCGTCGTATGCCTGGTTCAGACGGAGGTTGCAGTTCACGCACGTTGCTGCTGCCAGGGTCGACGTACAAAATGGCAGCCACCGCCGCGCACGACTGACTCGTTCCTCTTCTGGAGTTAATGCTAAGCTGTGGCTTTGTGCTTTGCGTCGCCTGTGGTTCACGCCTGTTGTGACCCACGTCTCTTTGTACTCTTTTCTGGGCTCTTGTTGGAACCTTGTCTTGCAGCCGTATTAGTCATTAATGGCCTCGGACATCGCTCGCCTCGAATACGCAAAAAATTTGGTGAATTCATTTATAGTGATCTCATGCTATAACCTTGGTGGACCGCGCCAGGACCACTGACCCATCTGCCTTTATAAGCAGGGTCTGGCTTAGCTATTGGTACCACCACCCGATGCACTTTAGCTCACCTAGCTATTCCTTTTGACCTAGCTTTTCACTCAGTCCTTCGTTGCAACCACCGCCAGTGATGGCAGGAGCCTGGGTTAGTAGTTATTGCCTGAACACTGAGGGTTTTCCCAAGATCCTGTATGCCACCCTACAAAAGCTCAGAGTCAAAGATTGTCCCGAGTATGAGGGCCGTGAGTATGAAAAGCATGGCACTGAGTGGTGTGAAGTTACCGTCTACATTGGGAAGAGTGAAGAGTTCCTCAACATCACTAAAGCCTGTAATGTGACCGCAATCGGGTTTTGCTTCATCGACACCTACTAGGTTGTGGCCCGCAAAGCCTTGCGGTACCTTTGCCAGATCTATGAACAGCCCATTGCCCATACCCCCATGTGGTTCTTTCCACCTTTGGAAAAGAATCGACGGGCATAGAGGGCTCGCATGGAGGCTTTGCAAGGGCGGGATGCGTAAGAAGATAGTCCTACCACGGTGCACTTGATCACGTACCTGCTTGCTCTAGGTGAGCAGTATGACCGACAAGCCTCAGAGCTAAGGAAGTGCCTTTGGCGAGCCAAGGAAGCTGAGATCTTCTCTAGGATGCTCTAGGTGTAGCTTGCCGAAGCGCATGCCAGTGCGGCAGCCGCTGAGAGTCGGGAGACTACCATGTTAGAAGCTCTGAAGGAGGCTGAAGATCGACATGCCCATCAGTTGGGAGAGGCCTACCTTGTCACCAGGGCCAAGCGTAGGACGCTGGCTACTGAATGGCAAGATCCCTTGATCGTGGATGGGATCCCTGTCCACCCGCCAGAAAGGAGAACCGGTGTTGCAGTACCGCTAGCACCTCCACTCTCGGAAGTGTCAGAAGTAGAACCCTTGATTCCTCTCACTCAGCCGTTGCCAAGAGAGGAGGCAGATCCATAGCCAGGGTGGTAGAAGAATTCGCTGAGCCTAGGAATGAAGATGCGTGGTCCAAAGTACATTAGTTGCCTTAGGATGATGTACCCATAGTTAGTAGTGTCTTTCGTCGCTGTCCACCGGTATTGTAATCTTTTTGTTGTATTTCGTGCGTAGTTGTTGAGGTAGTTCGATCGTAGGAAAGGTGAATGATGTGTCGAGAATGGGAGAATAATTGCATGTATGTTGTACTAGCATAAGGATGTTCGGAATATGCATTTTATTTATTTCGCTATGTTATTGCGTCCATCTACCTTAAGTCTCGTTAGACGTGCTTAGGGTTTTCGAGGGCGATGTTAAGTGGGTTACAAGAGAAATTACCATTTGGATCCGAACAGACCAGCTGTGATTGGATAACATAGGACACTGTATCGACTAATTGTGGATGTCCTAGCAGAACACTTGAATCTCTTTAAATCAAATCCGTTGTTGGATTTGAAGTCTTTGTCCCTTGTTGTGAAAGGAACCCTTGTTGTGTGAATCTTCCCTTGCAATACTCCTCTGATTCTGTGGTCTATGACCCCACCATCTTCATTGCGTGTAAGTTGGTAGTAGTTGTTTGGTTAATAGCTTATGGTGTCGCGACAAAATTGAGGGCCCTTGTGGAATGGCTACCACATGGTGACGCTGCTCGGCACACGCTGGTATCGAGGTTGTTGACCAAGTACCTTTACCAAGTTACACCGCCATACCACTTTTGATACAAAATATTGGGGTGTTTGAACAAGAAATCCATAATGGGTTGATGAAATAGTGTTCTCTCAAAGTAAACAAGAGGAGGTGGTTTCGGAGGAAGCATGTATGTTGCGATCTCACTTCATACAAAGGTTGGCACATATTGTGGACAAGGAAGGGAAGGAAAGAAGAACACCGAGAAAAAGTTAGCCTTGGGTAGTTGGGAGTGCTTAGAAAATCCTGAGTGGATGTCAAGTCCCAAGCACTGTGCCTAGCTCGACCACGCTACGCACGCCGGGTCGCTGTCACCGCGTGCCCCGCGGATGTCGTCGGTGTCGGGCCCATTAGCACCCTATCCTCGCATGTCTGCAACATCGTGCCACACTCACCGTCATCGTGCACTATGTGCTTCTCCTTTTCCCAGCCTCCGGTCCGCTCTTGATCCTCGCCCTCATCCCCGTACTAGACCCCCCTCCCTTCTTTCTTCTTTTGGGGACACGGCCACCCGCACGCCTTCCTCATCGAGCGAACCCTCTCTCCTCTCCATTATTCCCCCCTCTGCTCGCTTGCGCAGGGAGCACGCCATGGCCAACTTTATCCCCACAACATGAACCGGTAGTGTATCCCATCCATGTCGTCTCCTCTTCCTGTGCGCTATGCCCCATCTCCGTTCACCACTATAAGATGCCCTTGGTCCTTGCTCTTCTTCTTCATCCCCATCCCTCTCAAATCCAAAGCAGAGCTACAAGATCCAGTCGTCATTGTGGAGCTAGGTTCGTCTGATAGAGGTGATGGTGTAATCTGAGAAGAAGGGATCTAGTTTTCGAAGAACTTCAAGTCTACCATTGGTTAGTTTGGTCTTAGGGTTCATGATGTTTGACTTCTCAGTCTCCTGTTTCTGGATCTGTTGGTCATACGCCATGTTTTGGATAATCATTATCTTGTTGTTTCTCCATTGTCCTCATCTATCCTGACTTCTGGAGTAAGCCTTGGTTGTACTAGGTTGCTCTTAACCATGTAACTTTAAATCCCAGTGTAATTTAGTGTTCGACATCGTGTAATCTTTCATGTAATTCTAGATTTATGAAATGTGTTGTAGTTTTGCCTAAGGGGAGTGGATCCTAATTCACTCTTTTGTAAACCCTCGCGTTAGGAGATGTACTTGTGTTGTAGTTTTTGCTCTTTCCACCTATAATGTAATCCTAGCCAATGTTGTGCTTTGAATCTAAGTGTGTTAGTTGCTTGAGCCCAACTCCATCAAATACTTCTTTCCAGTAACATGTCATTGATTTGCTGGCCTAGAATAGGCACCATGTAATGACAACCAACCTCTATGTTTGTTTACAACATTGTAATGAAAAAAGCCATGTTACCTTTCCTTCCCATATTTTCCCATTTAATGTACCAAATAGACCAACCTTTCATAGCAATGCGATGAGAAAATATATTAGACATATGAGCCATATTTCCCAAGATTTTTTCTATACCAAGCACATCACCCGCAGCGAAGCGCTGACAGCAGTGGCTAGTAATATGTGAAAGCATCTAGGCTCCTAGTTGGGTTTTGGTGATTAATGACAATACGTGATTACTGTGACTAACTTGTGTTTTATAGAGGCAATTAAGTTAGGTCACGGTAATGGTGATTGTTTTGGCTATCATGATGGTCATGCCCCTACGATGGAAATCATTTTGGTTTTCAAAGGATGGATGACAATGTTAAGGATGGACTAGTTCTAAGTGTCAATTGGAGTTGGAGTGACACTTAGAGTAGTTTAGGACTTTGTTTTTCCTTTGGCCGTACTATTAAGGGGGGTACAGAAGGGTAGCTTGACGTAGGTGAGTCTAGTGGGTTAGGTGTGGTGCACACTTGCTAAAACTAGCGCTAGGTAGCTCCAAAATAGTCCTTAGATCCAATGGAGCAAACTTCATTCACATATGATCGAGAGTTGGAAGTGAATGGAGGGTCAAATATTGATCGGATGCTAGCTTCGGTGTGACCAAACGCTGGCTCAGAGTTCGGTCAGTTTATTTGATCAAGGTGAAGTCATCTGGAAGTGACTGGATGCTGAGAAGTGAAGTGATCGGATGCTGAGGGCCAGCATCCGGTCGACATCAGTAAGGTTCCAGTGAGGGAAAATTGCGACCGGACGCGTCCGGTCAGTGCTGATCGGACACTGGCCAGCGTTCGGTCACACTATAAACACTGGAGTTTGGGGTGAACTGACCGGCGCATCCGGTCAACATGACTGGAGCATCCGGTCACCCCACAGAGGCACATAACGGTTTGTTTTTCAGCCCATGTTATAAATACCACCTCCATTCATGTGTGGGGGTACTTTTGCTCATTCCAATAGCTGAGAAACACCTTAGAGAGTGCCAAGAAGAGCAAGGTCCTAGTGAGGTGATTGAGATTTGAGAATCCCAAAGAGAGCCCTCATTAGTGAGATCAAGAGTAGCAAAGTGTGCATCCACCCTTCTCATTAGGCTTGTCGTGGTCAAGTGAGAGTTTGTGCTTGTTACTCTTGGTGATCGCCATCACCTAGATGGCTTGGTGGTGATTGGGAGTTCGGTGATCATCCGGCGGAGCTTGTGGGTGACCCAACTCAAGTTGTGAGCGGTTGTGGGTGATTCACCGTGATGGAGTGTCAAAGAATCAACCCGTTGAGAGCACTTGATCCTTGCACGGATCAAGGGGGAGCTACACCCTTGTGCGGGTGCTCCAACGAGGACTAGTGGGGAGTGGCGACTCTCCGATACCTCGACAAAACATCGCCGCATTCCTTCTACTCTCTTTACTTTAAGCATTTACTTTGAGAATTCAATACTTGTCATTTACATTCCTAGAATTGCCATGCTAGAGTAGGATTGGAACTTATGGTGCAAAACTTTTGTGCGTTAGATCAATAGAAACACTTTCTAGGCACAAGGGGTTAATTGGGCTAACCATAGGATTTGATTATTGCAAAGAAATTTGTAATTAGCCCAATTCACCCCCCTCTTGGGCATCTTGATCCTTTCAATTGGTATTAGAGCCTCATGCTCACATATTTATGCTTAACCGCCTAGAGCAAGATGTCTCATGGAGATGGACCTCCTCCTATCTTTGAGGGAGATGATTTTCCTTATTGGAAAATTCGCATGGAGGCGTATCTAGAAACTCTAGATGTTGGTATTCTTAGAGCCGCCACACAAGGCTTCCCAAAACCTCGAGATGCTACTCACCTACAAGGTGATGAGGTGAATTATGAGAAGTGGAATGCAAAGGCTCGAAACACCATCTTTAGAGGCCTTTGCAAAGATGTGTTCAATCGGGTGAGGAACCACAAAGATGCACATGCACTATGGTCGGACGTTTGTGCGCTCCATGAGGGAACTAAGAGTGAGCGTGAGGAATGCTATCATCTTGTCATGAAAAAGCTCAACTCTTTTGAAATGCTTCTTAAAGAATGTGCTAATGAGATGTATTCACGTTTGAATGTTCTTGTAGAGGAAGTCAATGGGCTTGGACTCACTCAAATGCAACCATCCGATGTTGTAAGAAAGATCTTGAGTGTCCTCCCCATTGATAAATATGGGCATATTGTGACCGTGCTTCAGCAAGGTGATCTTTCCACTGCTACACCAACACAAATCTTAGGAAAGATCAATGCTCATGAGATGTACATGCACATCACACCACAAAGATGGCTCATCCTCTACCAAGAAGAAAGATAAGGACTTAGCATTCAAAGCTAGCCAAGAGAAGGGTAAAGCAAGACTTGAGTATGAGAGCTCAAGTGATGATAAAGTTGATGATGAAAGTCTTGCTCTCATGGTGAAGAAGACCGCCAAGATGCTAAAGAAGCTCAACAAGAGTGGCATCAAGTTTGATGGCAAGAAGAAGAAGTTCTTCACTAGCTCTAGAAGGAAGCCAATCTCCAAGATGGATTGCTTCAATTGTGGAGAACTGGTCATCTAGCATACCAATGCACTAAGCCCAAGAAATAAAGTTCAAGAACAAATACAAGGGCAAGAAAGATGACTCAAGTAATGAAGAAGAAGAAGAGAAGAAGAAGAACAAGCCATACAAGAAGAGAGATGGCAAGAAGGACTTCCACAAGAAGAAGAAGAGTGGAAAGGCATACATTGTCGGTGATTGGCTCACGGACATTGATTCATCTAGTGCCTCATCCGATGATGATAGTGACAATGAGAAGGTGGCCGCAATTGTTATCGACTCTTCATCATCTTCACCGCCACCACCACCATCATCCTCTACACACCTATGTCTTATGGCCAAGGGTGACCACAAGGTATCTAACAATGATGATAGTAGTGATGATGAGCATGCTAGTGATGATGATAGCGATAGTGATGATGATGAACATGAATCACCTTCTTATGATGATCTTGCTAGATTGCTAAAACAATACACTAAGACCATTATAAAAACTAGAGCTAAAAATGAAAAGCTAGAAGCTAAAAATGACTCTTTTAGCCAAATGTGATATAGCAAAAAAGGCTAGTGTTGAGCTTAGAGAAGCAAATGATGCTATATCATCCAAACTCAAGGAGCTCAAATCTTCTAAGAAAGAGCTTAAAGAAAAAACATGATAAACTTGAGATGACACATAATGAGCTCATCACTAGTCACAACAAGCTAAGAGAAGAATATACTACTCTTAAGGTTAATCATGATAATCTCATTATTGCTCAAGAATTCTTATCCAATGAGCCACATGATGCTACTAACGATGTTGTTAAGATTGATATAGCTACATCATGTGATGACTTGATTATTGAGAGCATTGAGCAAAGTTCTAGTAGCAAGGGCAAGCAAGTGGTTGAAGCCAATGATTATGATGAGTTTGTCAAGCTCAAGAATGACAATGAAAAGCTCAAGAAAGATCTTGAAGAACTCAAAACCACCAAGTCTATTGTGCTAGAAACTATTGTTCATGATGATGGTTTGATCCTTGAGAATGAGAAGCTCAAAGATGAGAACAAGAAGCTCAAGGAAGAGAAAAACAATGATGCTCTCAAGGAAGAAAACAAGAAGCTCAAGTTGGAGAAAGAGCATCTTAAGATTGGATTGAGCAAGTTCACTAGAGGCAAGCATCTTCAAAGTGAGCTACTAATGAACCCCGATATGAAGATGGATAAAAGTGGCATTGGCGTTGGTGTTTTGAACAAACACCGAGTAGTAAATTTATAATTGATGCGCATTAGGCCCGGATGGTGCACTAAAGGACACAAGGTTTATACTGGTTCGGGCTGAATGTCCCTACATCTAGTCTATTGTTGCTCGTGTTATTAGCACCGAAAAAAGGTTCGTAGCCGGGGGGTACAATGATTGAGAGAGGGACAGGTCCCAAGTCTCTGATGGAATGGTCGAAAGGGTTGCCAAGAGCTTAGGTCACTGCTCAGCTGTGTGTGAAATGTCGTGTGTCCAAAGTCGGTCCCTTTAGTGGGGGGCCCTACCCTCCCTTTTATAGACCAAGGGAGGAGCAGGGGTTACAGATGGGAGAAAGGAGAAAAACTAGAGGCCAAGAAGCCCCGCCGAAGGTGTGAGCCCTCCTTTTCCGCTGAGCCAGCCTTGTTGACATGGCCAGACGGTGTCGGGGATTGGTACGTTCACTGGGTGCCCATGTCCTGGCGATGCCATGCCCTTACCGGATCAGAAAGTGGCCACGTCTCGTCCCGCCCCTTCGGGCGACGTGTCGGACAAGGGTGTTGACTTGCGGCCCTGTGGGGAGTGGGCAGCACGGTAACAATACGTCCATCACTATAGATGGTGCGAGTCTCTTCCTAGACTGTAGTGGTTGTCATATGCCGATGTTAGTATCCGCGCCCGAGGGCTGGTGGCGGCGCCTACAACACTGTGGGACAAAAGTCGGTGCCTAGAACACTTCCTGTAGGCATGCAGGACATGGTCCTCGGTATGGCGGTTGACTCGAATGTCCTGTCATACCCTGTGCTTGTCAACATGAAGGAGTAGGGTGCAGTCATTGGCTGAGGCAGAGCCAGCCCTCAATCGTTGGGCGAGGCGGAGCCCACCCTCGGATGTTCGGACGAGGCGGAGCCAGCCCTTGGGGGTCGGACGAGGCGGAGCCAGCCCTCGGGGGTCGGGCGAGGTGGAGCCAACCCTTGGGGGTTGGGCGAGGCAGAGCCAGCCCTCAGGGGTCGGGCGAGGTGGAGCCAGCCCTTGGGGATCAGGTGAGGCGAAACCAATCTTTCGTCGTTCGGGCAAGAATCGTAGTAGCATTCTTGTCTGACCGAAAGCGTTAACGTTCAACGATTATTAGTCCCACCTCATTGGGTACCCCGGTATTAGGTCCCTGATAGTAGCCCCTAAGCCCCCGGGTGATTCGGATAGAATCGCTCGGAGGGTATTTTGATTCGCCAGAGGGTGCGCGCGAGCGCACCCGTCGGGTGTAGCCCCCGAGCCCCCGGATGATTCAGATAGGACCGCCCGGGGGGTAATTTCGGATCCTTCATGGGTAAGGTTATGGGATTCAGTTTTTATCAGTTGGATAGTTTTAAAGGGGACCCTGGTATCCCATTTGTGGGGATTTCGTCTAGGGTCAGCCTGGCTGGGGCTCGATTATGGATCGAGACCCCCCTGCTAATGTTCGTGTGCATGGGTCTTAATCACCCACGGCCCCGTCCCTTGTTGGGATGGCCATTGAGACCGTCAGACCAACCCTTGGGCTTTCTGAGCCCTCTTGGGCCGGCGAAGAGATCTTCCGGCCTGTATCCCCTCCATGGGGGAGAGTCTGATTCGTTCGGGAAGGCAAAACATCCAGGGCGATTTTTGTGGGAAAGGATAGGGATCGCGGGCGCGTATCCCACAATGTGACGCAGTGGCATGTCGTGGCGGGCTTAGAGATCGAGGCAGACGGTTGCGCTTCTTGCATCCGTCGCCCCTATAAAACCACGGGGTTCGCCCCTAGGGTTCCGTACTCCGCCTTTTCGCCTTTGCATCGCCAACCTCCACCGCCAATCGCTAGAGCCTCTGACACACGTACTGCTCCCGCTGTCAAACTCGCTGCTACCTTCTTCCCCGTGCTGCTCCTGCCATCGTAATGGACTCGGGGTATAGATCCAACTTCTCCCCTCAATGCCTAGAGGGCCTTGTCCGCCGAGGCCTCCTTCGCCCATTGACCGCTGCCGAGGAGTGGCAGCTGCCTAGTGAAGAGGACGAGCCGCAGCCGCCCGAAGGGTACGTCGTGTCTTTCACCCACTTCCATGAGTGGGGATTCGCCATGCCCGCCCATTAGTTCCTTTAGGGACTGCTGGACTACTATTAGGTGGAGCTTCAGCACCTTACCCCCAACAGGATCTAGCACATTGTGGCATTCATCGCCCTATGCGAGGGGTTCTTGGGGATCAGTCCTCACTTTGACCTGTGGCGGTATCTCTTCGCCGTCAATCTTCTGAAGAGGTGGGCTAGGAAGCAAGAGCTATACGCACCGGTGGGGTACGTCGGCATCCACCTCCGCAGCAACCGGGTAGGAGCGTACCCGCTAATGCGTCTGTCCACCTCCAACAAGGGGTGGCATTTGCAATGGTTCTATGTCAAGAATGACGCCGCCGCCCCCTTGCCAGTTTTCATTGGGCGCTACACCATGGAGACCCTAGGGTCATGGGGGTGGGGTGTCACAGGCAAGGAAAAGAAACACCTCAACGACCATCTTGCCGCCCTCCGAACTCTAAAGGATAGGTGCGTGAAGGGATCGGGGATTATTGGCACCTACCATGCGAGGAGGGTTGCGCCGCTGATGGCACGCGCGCTTCCCCTATATTAGATGGTGCCCGAAGCATCGTTCGAAGGGACGGTGCTTGCCGACGAAGCGCTCCCTCCCTCTAAAGTGGCGTAGTGCATCAAGGAGGCGATGGAGCCTACGAAGGACTCCGTTGGCGCCATCCTTGACTTCGTGTATCCCATGCCGGGGCATCTCCTAATGCGGCCAGAACCGTGGTTTGTTGACTTCGTAAGTTTCCTTTCCCCTTGCTTTTCTTTTCACTTGAATTTCTGACCCCCTGATGCTAACCTCGGGATAGCAGGACCAGCCGGGGGGACTGTTCTTCAAGGATAGCCTAGCTCCGCTGCCGAAGGACCCAATCTGGACGACAGCGAACTGTGTCATGGCCGGTTGGGACAAGAAGACAAGGGAGCTCACGAAGAAAAAGGTGATATGGAAGCAGTAAGCTCGAGATCGAGGAGAGGATACTAGTAGTGAAGATGATGACCATGACGACGAATCTGACGAAGTAGCAGCCGACGTGGACTAGGGTGACCTAGAGGATGAGGACTCATTGTCTATGCAGGGGCCCTTCCTATTCCACGTGGGGGAAGTGAGTCTATGAGGATGGTGGAGTCAGGCCTGCCCCTGGGTCTGGTGGGAGCCGATGGATCCACCATCACCCTCAGGGTGCCGATAGGGGATTGGTGGATGGGAGGGGACAGATCCGTGTCCACCCTCGAGGTGCTAATGGAGAGGGACGGCTCTGATGCCGTGCCCCATGAGCCGATGGAGGGGAGTGGCCTTGTTGCCATGCCCCATGAGCCGATGGAGGGGAGCGGCCCTGTCGCCGCGCCCCATGAGCCGACGAAGGGGAGCGGCCTTGTCGCCTCACCCTTGGAGACAAGGGAGACGAGCCCCCTGCCTCAGAGCAGGGGGTAGGCTCGAAATGGTCTTGCCCACTTGAGTTGGAGCAGGGGTCTGGGGATTTGTCCCCAAAACATACCCGTCGCCCGAAAGCGCCAGAGTATGTCACCGATTCCCCTTGTTTTTTCCCTTTTTATTTTTCTGTTCTGACCTTATGCCTTTTTCCCTTTTTGCAGATTCTTGCGATGGGGCCACCCTCTGGGGCCGGCGCCCAAGAAGAGCCTTGCCCGTCTGGCGGGACGGATGGCGCTGGCCGACGTCGCTCCTGTTTCAGGCAGGAGCGGCGCTAATGCTGTGGCCTCGTTAGCCAATCTAGCGGCACCCATGGTGGCGCCTGCGCCCTCGGTGGTTGCTGAGCGGGTGGCGTCTTCTGTGGTGGGTGTGGCACCGTCAGCCGGGGGTCCGGTGTCACCGGTGGGGGTGGCCGCGATCGCGTCAAGCCAGGAACAGCCAGACGCGGCCATGGTGGTATCCAAGGTGGCAGCACAATCCGTGCCTCCGGCGGCCCAAGAGACGGCGCCTGACATGGGCCGGGCAGAGGAGGAAGTGGCTGGAGGGTCCCCAACCCTGACGAGATTGGCGCGGTCAGACATAGCCGTGGTGGCATCTGAGGGAGCAGCATGATCCGCGTCATCGGTGGCCCAGGCTACGGTGCCCAAGGCTGGCCGGATGGAGGAAGACATGGCCGGAGGGTCTTCAGGCGTCATGGCAGTGGTGGAGAGGACCCATAGGAGGTTGCCCCTAGCCTTGTTGTCAGGGGGCAGCCGCTCCCCCGTGCGGGGGAGCTACTGCTCTAGTGGATGGCCGCTGAGGACCCAACATCAGCCCTTTTCTCGCTCGACGATGCTACCGAGAGGTTGGAGCAGGAAAATCTTGACATCGGGTTCTCGGCCGTGATGAATGCCTTGAACCAGGCCAGTGGTGCCTTGCACGAAATCCTCGTTCCTACTAGCCAGGTATCTGCTTGATCTTTTCCCTTGTTTTCTTCTTTCTTCGTGCATTTTTGTGTTTTTGTATTTTTTATACCGGTCTTCTTTTCAGTGTATCATTGCTCGTAGCCGAAACAAGTCCCGGTTCCTCTGTGAGCAAAAGGCGGAATGGGACCACCTTACCGAGGAGGCCGAGGCATGTCGGGATGTGGAGGAGGTCCATGGGATGTTCGAGGACTTGTCGGCGAGGGTGAAGCTGGATGAGGAGGAGGCTGCCAGGATCCGAAAGGAGCAGGATGAGCTGCTCTAGATGGATGCCGCGGCCAGTGAGCGGGCCATCGAGATCCTGGCTGAGCTGGAGATGGAGCGGGATCTTAGGCGGAAGGCTGAGGATAGGTCCACGGCCTTGCAGCAGAGGGCGGACCGGGACGCCGAGGTGAACACCCGATTGCGCGGGGAGCAGGACGAGCTGTGCTGAACCGAAGAAAGACTTCGGTCGAAGCGTGGCACGGCCTGCGAGGAGCACGATTGGGCCGTTTGAGAGCACGACGAGGCGTGTTAGGTGGTCCCCTCTGGGCGGACCTTGGAACCATGGTGAGCCAAAGGTTGGACGCCGAGAGCGTCTCGGCCGGGCTAGTTAAGGAGCTCGCCAAAGTGCGAGGGATCCTTCAGACCAAGAGTGACAAGCACGACCTTCTGCAAGCCACTGTCAGGGTGGTCATCGACGCCCTGAGGGTGGCGTAGCCAGAAGGAACCAGCTCGCTCACGGCTCATGCCACGGATATGACGACGTGGGTTGGCCAACTTGAGGAGGACGCCTTTCACGCCGGGATCACCCAGGCCTTCGCCATTGCCTGTTCCCATTATGATCGGGAGATCAACTTGGAGGTAATGAGCCAAGGCTTCACGCCTGTCTATGAAGATGATGAGCTGGACGAGATGGAGAGGGTGGTGGCTCCCCTTGCGTGGAACCTAGCAAACAGGCTAAAAGAAACGGTTCTCCCTCCGTGAGAGTAGTTAGTTGAATCAGTTTGATAAACATTTATCCGTAATATGTGAACAAGTGTCGGTTCTTTTGTGTCTGAAAATAGATTCGTGGCTTTTGTTTCGCAATTTCATTTCATTTGTTTGATCTTACCTTCTTCCCTTTTTGTGATGAAAAAAGATTTAGATGATCGACCCTTCCGTTTGTTAAGACCGTAGGGCCCGAGGTGCTTAGGGGAAATTTTGATTGTGCTGGTGAGCAAAATTACCATAGCCATCTGGGCGTGGGCCTTTTGCGGTCTTACCAATCTATTCCCCTGAACTTTGCTGCCAGTCTTGGTGCGAGGAAGAGGTCTGCTGTAATGACTTTTTTGAAAAAAAGAAGGGAGGTACCCGTACCTTTATCAGCCCCCGAGTGAGATCTAACCCCTTGTGGTTGCTAGGGTCGGATGTTACTGGATACCGGAGCGAGGAAGCAAACTTATGTTTTGTATTCGCACATTCCTCTTACTTGGCGATCGCTGCGTGACCGTACGTTCGGTCTCATTGCTGGTTTGGCCTTCCCTGAGCCCCCGCACGTGGTGGGGATTCGGTCAAGGGCCGGTTCGTTTTGTGACTGTTGCCCCATCAGCGGTTTTTTGCAACTAGAGGGGTTAAGGCGACATCACTTGCTTCGATGGCTCGAGTGACGTGCTTCATGAGCTTGCTAACGGGGATGTTCGGGCGGAATCTGATCCCATTGCTTTGTGATAGAGTCAGCAAAGCCCTCGGGTGGCATTCTATTGCTCCTTGCCCCGCCTTCCAATAGATTCCCCCTCAATGGGTTTCTATCTCGGCTAGGGGCTGGATTGAAGTAGAAGGTTGAGATGACCCTATCTGCCTCAATGCAGGTTGGGCAAAGGTCGCCGAGGCTCATCTGTGTTTTCTCCCCTGGCTCTTGTTCAACGTGGGGTGGCTCCGGACCCTTCATGGGTCAGCCTTCAAACCTCGGTCTCTCGATCTGGCTCGAGCCCCCGAGCCCTTTAGGGTCTGATAGGGGTCGACCATGTTTTTGCATGTTACCCCGTCCTCGGTTTCCACAATCGAAGGGGCTGAGTTGACGACACTTGCCTCAATGACTCGAGTGTCGCGCTCAATGAGCTCGCTATCGGGTATGTTCGTGTGAAATCTGGGTCCATCATTCGCTGACGGGGTCAGTAGAGCCCTCATGTGGCATTTCACTACTTCTTAACCCGCCTCCCGGCAGATGCCCGAGCCGTTCGATAGGCTCAGGTGGCCCGCTGGCCTCTCCTCGATAGAGATTCCATGGGTTTGGCTTAGGGTTAGAATCGAACGAGAAAGGTCAAGACATCCCTGTTCGCTTCTGAGCGGGGTTGGGCAAGGCCGCTGGGGTTCATCTCTGTTTTTCCCCTAGCTCTGTTTGACGCAAGGTGGTCTCGAGCCCTTCATGGGCCGACCTTCGAACTTCGATCGGTCGCCACTCATATTGAATGAGGCAGCTGCCGCTTCGTGACATGACATGAAGCGTTGAGATGCAGAGGTTTGCATATGCAATGCTCCGATGTATGGTTTTAATGTATCACTTAATTGAAACGAAAGTGGGGTTTGGTAATGTTACCTTGGTGATATGAGCGATGGGAAGCTCCGACCAGATGTGTCCGTGCAGGGTTTGGGCCCAATGTTTGCGACGAGGTCAGCGTAACCTGTGTAAGAGTCGCTATTTTTTGTTTTTGTCTCTCGGCAGTGATTCGAGCCGCTCAATTGATTTTAGTCGACCTGACAGCTTCTCCCTAAAGGAGCTTCTGTAGGGAGACCCCTCCAAACCCTTCTTAGGAAGGCGGGAGCCAAGGCTTGCGGTGCGGGGAACTATGAGTTTGATTTATGCTGGTGAACAAAAGACACCGTAGCCATCGAGGCATAGGGTCTGGTAGTTCGTCTAGTTGTATTCAAAGTTTTATACCCACACACCACGCTTCCGGTTTTAAACGTAAGGAGGGGTTGGGCGAAGAGGGCGATAGACACCCTTGGTAGCTCCCGAGCAACGTTCATGCCTCTGCTGTTGCTGGGGTCAGAGGCTCAGTAAAGAAATTAACACTCAAAGTAAGTAAACAGAGGTGCTTATCTTTCAACGGTCATTCGTTCGTTGTTTTGCCTGGGTCTCCTGATCGACCTAGGTAGCCCGTTGGGCTCCCCCTGGAGGGGGGTTCCATCGTTGGGTCGTTCCACAGTCCTACCTGGGGAAGCAGAGAGTTGCCTACATGCGAGCGTGCCCCGGTTCTCACGCTTGGGGCGCATTAGTGGCGGGCCATGCCTAGGCGACATCTTGTCGACCAGAGCGCGTCCCTCCGGCTCCGTCGTGTCCCCTTAGATTTCTGTCAGCATTGATTTCGTATTTGCATTGAATATGGGAAGGCAGAGAGTTTTTCATCCCAACCTTTCGCCTTTCCTTAGCTGCTGAGCCCCTTCTTTAAATAGGGGGGGGGAAGATGAGTTCTTGTCCCACCTCCTCGCCAGCCTCTAAGCCGCCACCTCTTCTCCTTCCTTTCCACTGAATTCATCGGTTCCTAAGTAAGAGAGGGTAATGCCAGGGAGAGAAAAACTCACAGATCCGCTCATGAATCTGGAGTGTGATGTTGAGTTGGAGGTCATCCAACGTAGATGAGATGGTGCGGGTCACCTATGCTGAGGAGGGGTCGCTACTACCGAAGGAGGAGGAGCGCTGGAGGGTGCCGAACGTCATCGGTTTTGCCGTCGTGTGTTGTGGCCTTCCTTTGGTGGGAGGCGCCCCCACCCATACGCCATTGTCGGGGTTGTGGCTAATGACAATGGCGTAGTCCCTAGGTGCCCTGGCAGAGGGGCACTGTAGTCGCCGGCGTGGTGCTCGACATTGCAGATGATGACGCCTTTGAGGATCCTGCTGAGTGGTAGGACGTCACCGATGGAGAGCATGGCGTGGCAGCCGCAGTAGACGAACTGGCCTATGTACATGCCTAGACGTTGCCAATTAAGAGCGTGGCGCAGCAGCTGTAGTTGTACTCGTAGCAAAGCTAGGTAGAGACTATAATTGAATAAGTTTGTGGGGGAGCCCCCGAGTGAATAGTCCTTTGAATTTTAAGAGTACATTAGTCCTTTTTGTGATGAAATCACTTTGTAAGTGGTGAATTTATGCAAAAATGAACAAATTTTCATCTTTTGTTATGGCAAACAGCTTTTCAGCTTCCTCTTTTTGTAGAAGAGGTTTCGGTGCCCTCCGACCCTTCCCATGGCTCAAGTTGCAAAAAACTAGGAGTGCGGGTGAACTAATTCTGATTACGCTGGTGAGCAAAGAAGTCGTAGCCGCTGGGGCATGGGTTTCCCGCAGTCCTACCAGTTGTAGTCAGAATTTGCTCCCGAAATCCTAGCCCTTAGGACTTGTTACGGGAAGAGTGGAAAACTTAGAGAATGTTTGCTAAGGTAACACAGGAAGTGTTTGCAAGATAAACGTACTTGTATCATTTGTATTAGCCCCCGAGTGAAGTCCGACCCCTCGCAATTTGCAGGGGTCGGATGTCACTAAAGATCAGGGATTTGTAAAGACAAGAACTGATAAGAAGAAGTATGCGTTTATTTAAGGATAAAAATGACGTAGCTACTCAATGTTCTAGGCGTTGGTGAAGACCTCGCCATTGATGGTTTTCAACTTGTAGGCGCCTAGACGAAGTACTTCTGTGACAACATACGGCCCCTCCCAGGGTGGGGAGAGCTTGTGGTGGTCCTTGTTGCTCTGCACGAGGCGGAGGACAAGGTCCCCGACGTTGAAGGCTTGGTCCTGCACCCATCAGCTGTGGTACCATCGCAACACCTGCTGGTACTTGGCCGAACAGAGGAGGGCGATGTCGCGGGCTTCGTCTAGCTAGTCCATGGCATCTTGGTGGGATGCCTCGGCCCCCTGTTCGTCATATGCTCTGATTCTTGGCACTCCATAGTCAAGGTCTGTTGGGAGAATGGCCTCGGAACCATAGACCATGAAGAAAGGTGAGTAGCCAGTGGCCTGGCTGGGAGTTGTCCTTAGGCTCCAGAGCACCGCCGGGAGCTCGGTGACCCAGCGTGCGCTGAACTTGTTCAAACGGTTGAAGATCCTAGGCTTGAGGCCCTGTAGGAGCATGCCGTTTGAGCGCTCAACCTGCCCGTTCATCCAGGGGTGCGCGACGGTCGCCCAATCGATCCGGATGTGTTGTTCATCGTAGAATTGAATGAATTTCCTACCGGTGAACTGTGTGCCAATGTCTGTGATGATGGAGTTTGGTACTCCAAAGCGATGGATAATGTCGAGGAAGAACAATACAGCTTGCTCAGATTTGATCATGGAGATCGGTCGAGCTTCGATCCATTTCGTAAACTTGTCTATGGTGACAAGCAGGTGGGTGAAGCCCCCGGGCGCCTTTTTGAGTGGCCCAACCAGGTTGAGCCCCCAGACCGCAAAGGGCCACGTGATGGGGATCATCTGGAGTGCCTGGGCTGAGAGGTGAGTCTGCCGAGCATAGTACTGACACCCTTCGCAGGTGTGTATGATTTGCTCAGCGTCGTTACTACAGTGGCTAGTAGAAGCCCTATCGGAATGCGTTTCCAACCAAGGTCCTTGGCACAGCATGGTGACCGTAGACCCCACCATGGATGTTGCTCAGCAAAAGTCTTCCCTGTTCATCGGGGATGCAGAGCTACAGGATCCCAGTGTGGCTCCGTCTGTAGAGTTTGCCCTTTGTAAGAACGAAAGGCTTGGCGCGACATGTGAGCCGTCAAGCTTCTGTCTTGTCCGTTGGTAGTGTGTCGCGGAGGAGGTAGTCGAGGTAGGGCATTCTCCAGTCGTCCGGAGGGTTGGGCTCTGTAGCCGGGTCCTCTTCAAGCTCCATGACCTCGGGGTCGGACGGAGCAGTCAGCGGGTCAGCCCTTGAGGCTGGATCAGATGAGCCATCCTCGGCTTGTTCCGACCCTTCTTAGCGCACCAAGGGTTTGTGTTGGTCGCTGGCGAAGATGCCCATTGGCACCGGCTCTTGACCAGACGTGGCCTTTGCGAGTGCGTTGGCCGCCTCATTGAGGCGCCTTAGGACACGATTAAGTTTGAGGCCATCAAACTTGTCCTCTAGCCATCGGACTTCTTGGCAGTACATAGCCATCTTGGTGTCGTGGCAGCTGGACTCCTTCATGACTTGGTTAACGACCAGCTGAGAGTCACCCCGAATGTCGAGGTGTCGGATGCCCAGCTCGATGGCGATGCGCAGGCCATTGACGAGTGCCTCGTATTCGGCCACATTATTTGATGAGGGAAAATGGAGCCGAACCATGTACCTCATGCAGACCCCAAGAGGTGATACGAAGACCAGCCCCACACCGGCGCCCTTCTTCATCAGCGACCCATCGAAGTACATTGTCCAGCACTCTTGATCGACGACGCTGGTGGCATCTGGACCTCGGTCCACTCTACGATGAAGTTAGCCAGAACCTAGGACTTGATCGCCGTTCGGGGGTGAAAGCTCTAGTTTGGTTTTGGTAAATTGATGAAACCCTAAGTGCTAACCTAGTTTATCAAGTGATCATGAGATAGGTAGCACATTCCAAGTGGTGAAGCAAATGAAGATCATAGCATGGTGATGATGATGCCATGATGATGATCAAGTGCTTGGACTTGGAAAGAAGAAAGAGAAAAACAAAAAGCTCAAGGCAAAGGTATAAACCATAGGAGCTATTTTGTTTTGGTGATCAAGACACTTAGAGAGTGTGATCACATTTAGGTTTGATAGCCGTACTATTAAGAGGGGTGAAACTTGTATCGATATGCGGTTATCAAAGTGCCACTAGATGCTCTAACTCTTTGCATATGCATCTAGGATCTAGTGGAATGCTAACACCCTTGAAAATGTTTGTGAAAATATGCTAACACATGTGCACAAGGTGATACACTTGATGGTTGGCACATTTGAGCAAGGGTGAAGAAGTTAGAGGTGAAAAGGAGTTAGTCTTGCTGGTCACTAAGTGACCAGACGCTGGTCTCAGAGGGACCGGCACGTCTGGTCAAGTGTGGCAGCAAAGACACTGGTGTCGGTCATATGACCGGACGCTGGGTCTTGGACTAACCGGACGCTGAGGTCTAGGGTCCGGTCCTATTGTCGGATAGCGCTGATGAAAGTCAATGTGTGACCGGATGCTGTCAGGGTCCGGTCAAAGAAAGTTGTTTCTAGAACCTTACTAGAAACGACCAGACGCTGGTGGCTCAGCATACGGTCAGTGTTGTGCGTAGTGTCCGATCAACTCAAGTGACCATTGAAATCGGGACACGTGGCTATCATTGGGCGACCGGACGCTGAGGTCCAGTGTTCGGTCAACATGACCAGAGCATCCGGTCAGCCCGTGTTGTGCCCAGTGAAGGGGTACAATGGCTCTATTTTGTGAGGGCTTCTATTTAAGCCCCATGGCCAGTTGAAGCTTATACTCTTGGCCATTTTACATTGACATAGCAACCTTGTGAGCTTAGCCAAAGCCCTCCCAATCATCTCCATCATTGATTCATCATCTTTGTGAGATTGGGAGAGAATCCAAGTGCATTGCTTGAGTGATTGCATCTAGAGGCACTTGGTGTTCATGTTTCGCTATGGGTTTCGCTTGTTACTCTTGGTGGTTGCCGCCACCTAGACGGCTTGGAGCAGCGAGGATCGTTGAGCGGAGGGTGGTGATTATCTCTGGCTCCGATCATGGTGATTGTGAGGGGTTCTTGACCTTTCCCGTGGCTTGTGTGATCCTCATCTTGTGTTGGTTGTGTGGCACCCTATTGAGGGTTTGGCGTGTGAATCCAATTAGCACGTGAACCTCCCAGTGAGTGAATCGCCACAACGAGGACTAGCTTGCCGGCAAGCAAGTGAACCTCGGTAAAAATCATTGTGTTCATCATTGATTCCGAGGTGATTGGTCTTCATTGTTATTCATCCTTGTGATTGATTGGTTCCTTCATCTACACGGCGGTATAACCTTCTTGATCACTCTCTTTACATTACCACAAACTAGTTGTCAAGCTCTTTAGTGTAGCTAGTTGTGAGAGCTTGCTTGCTTGTTTGGTGTGGCTCTTTAGTTAGCCTTTGAGAGCACACTAACATAGGGTAGTGTCATAGCTATTTTGTAAATAGATACTATCTAAACTAGAATTGTGGTAGGTGGCTTACATTTTGAGTAGGCTAGCGCAACACTAGCTTCGCCTCATAATTGTCTAACCATTTTGTTAAGTGTTGTTGTAGAAATTTTTATTAGGCTATTCACCCCCCTCTAGCCATTAGGACCTTTCAAGTGGTATCAGAGCTGAGGTCATCGTGATTTGAGGCTTAACAACCTTCGGTGTAAAAATGGCTCAAATCAACAACACCAAGAAGCCACCCCAATTTGATGGCACAAATTATCCTTATTGGAAGTCAAAGATGACCACACACATCAAGTCAATCAATAGAAAAGTGTGGAAGGTAGTTGAAACCAAAATTGAGATCGGTGATTCGGAGAATCCCACCGCCGTCGAAGAAGTGCTTCTCTAAAACAATGACATTGCTCTAAGTGCTATTCATGATGCTATTGATGAAAGAACATTTGAGCAAATCAAGAATATTGAGATGACTCATGAGGCTTGGAAGAAATTGGAAGAATCATTTGAGGGCACTCAAGATGAACGAGGATGAGAGTGTGCCGGAGATGTTCCATAGGCTTCAAGTGCTTGTCAATGATCTTAAAGCACTTGGTGAAGAGGTGAAGGACAAGGACTTCTCACATAAGTTCTTGAGATGTTTGCCTTCAAGATTTGGTACATTGGTCACCATTCTAGTGAGAAGCGGTTTGGACACCATGACACCAAACCAAGTATTGGGGGATATAATGACCGATGATACATATAGAGATGATGATGAGAAGGAAGAAAAGAAGGAGAAGAAAGATGACAAGAAGGATGACAAGAAGAAGAGCATGGCATTCAAAGCCACATCATCCAAGGGCAAAGCTAAGCAAGAAACATCAAGTGAAGATGATGATTCATGGGATGATGATGATGATGAGAAGATGGCTCTCTTTATCAAGAGATTTGGCAAGTTCATGGTGAAGAAGGGCTATCGTGCTAGGAGAAAGAAGTCTTCATCCAAGAACAAAGAAGAGTCAAGAAGGTGCTTCAAGTGTGGAAGCAAAGATCATCTTGTTGCTCAATGTCCATACAATAGCGACAATGATGATGACAGCAAGAAGAACAAGAAGAAGGACAAGAAGGAAAATAAAGAAAAGAAGGACAAGATGGCCTTCAAGAAGAAGAAGGGTGGTTCATATGTAGTCACTTGGGATAGCGATGCTTCATCAAGTGATGATGATAATGATGATAGTGATGATGTCAAGACCACCAAGAAGAAGGTTCTTGCAAGCATTGCTATCAATGAGAAGCCTTCTCTCTTCGAATCTTTATCATGCTTCATGGCTAAGGCCACTAAGGTACAATCTTGTGATGATGAAAGTGATGAAGAACATGATGATGAAAATGAACATGAAAATGAAAATGATAGTGATAGTGATGATGATGAGCCTACCAAAGATGAATTGTTTGACATGCTAGAAGATGCTAAAGAACATTTTGACATTAAGAGAAGAGAATGCAAGAGCTTGAATAAGGAGGTAAAAGCCCTTAAGCAAGCCCTTGATGAGCTCAAAGCAACTCATGAGAGGCTAGAGGAAGCCCATGAGAAACTAGGCAAGGCTCACAAGAAGCTTGAAAAAGCTCATTCTTCTTTGCTTAATGAGCAAAATAAAAAGAAGCACGTTGAAACTTGCAATATAGGCTTAACTTGTGATATAATTGATGAATCATTATCTATGCCTATCATTGTTGCTCCCACTAACCCTTCTTGTAGTACTTCCACCTCCACCTCATCTAGTAGTGACGGTCTCACTTGTGATGCCTCACTAGTGGTTGAGAATGAGAACCTCAAGAAGGAGGTCAACAAGCTCACTCACACCTTAGCTAAGGCTTATGGTGGTGAGGACCGCTTGCTTATGTGCTTGGGTAGCCAAAGAGCTTCTCTCTACAAAGAGGGATTGGGCTACACCACCAAGAAAGGCAAGGCGGCCTTTGATCCTCACAAGACTAGTTTTGTGAAGAACAATGGTCAGTTTTTGTGACAGAACCGCCCAATTTATACAAGATCAAGTATGGCTGTCCCCGCTTAACATGTTGACACGCGCATACTCTCACTTATATAAACCCGGTAGTCCGCCGAGTGTCACGCAGGACCTCGGTAAATCAACATCACAACCAAGATCGCGTGATTAAGCAAATACACATCACATACGCAGAGTTGCAGCGGAAATAATATTACAAATAGGTTCATAAATAATAGTACCAGTTTGGATTTCAAAACCGATTAGTGAAAACAACGTAACTTTCAAATGATTACATTAATATAAGTTCCAAATACGTTGCTAGCATAAGTGACATCCTCAGATAAAAGCATATAGATGAGATATAACATAGAGTCACCGAGCCCACCGGTGGTTAGCCACCATCTTCAGCAGGCCAAAACCTCACCTGCAACATGGTGGGATAAACCCTGAGTACTCGAATGTACTCAGCTAGACTTACCTGTCATAACCAGAAATAAAATTGACTCCAAGGAGTATGCAAGGCTTTATAAGTGGAGGTAGCTTGACAACAATTTGCATAAAAAGCGATTAACTCAATTATACAGTTATAATTCTGTCATCAAGTTAATTATAACTATCCATCTCTAGATTAGCAACTATCCTATGCCAAACATGTGGTATATCTTTTTAGAGCATACAATAGTAACCATAGCAGGTATAATAACTCCATGTTTATCTGAACCATCACATTCCATAATCCAATTACTACGATGTTGGGACTAGCCAAGTTTCTCACTATCCGGGAGAGACGGCGATTCGAATCGATTTCAACCAGCTGGGAATTTATTCCTAACACAAACCCAGGCAGACCAGATCAACGGTCACCTTAGGTCACCTTTGGTACAACTCAGGTCCACATTTCGCGGGTCCATACCGCGCCATATAATCTGGGACACCAGATGCCAGGACATTCAGGCCTAGCCTGCCCTTGGGCTCAGTCTGATCGCCCCCTGCAAGGAGCGCACAACAGAACGGGGCCTGGCCTGAGTTGAGCTACTCGGCTTCACGGTCGGAACGAGTTATCCGGCCAGCTAAGTGATAGGCATGCGTTCAATCTTGTCAAAAGTGCCAACAACGGTATGGTCCTTAATCGGCACAGACGGAATCACATGAGTCAACCTACGCATAGACTCTGCCCGGCCTTGATTTTCTTTTACCCCATGGTTATGTTCCACGATAGCAAATATAGCCAACCGTGCTCCGGTTTCCACCTATCTCTTGCAGGTGACAGGAAATCACCCGACTTCTACCGGTCTAAGCATGGCTAAGCATATGTTCGATCCTAGACCTACACAGGGTTAACGGTGTATATATCTGGACAAGGAATTTATATGCATCAAGTGGTTCCATTCAACTCTTATAACCTAATGCATCAATCATAAGTACTTAAGTAATCATTTGTAAAATATTGGGAGACTTAGAATGCTCTGGGGCTTGCCTAGGATCCGACACAAGTCAGTTCAGTTAGCTTGCACCGACTTGGTGACATCTCCGGTCCTAGCACTTGCTTAGTCCTTCCATCTTCGGGATAGATCCACCAAACACCGTCTTCGGGTTTGACTCCAACATCACATCCTTTCCGTGATGCATCTAGCGTACCTAGATGAGGTGCAAGATGCAAGTGTATGAATACATGGAAGTGCAATAGGCAATGCATCGCATGCAGTAAGTAAGACAAGCACAAGGTTACATTAACATGCACAAGCACTTCGCATTGCTTACTATAAATACCGCACAATTTATCATGCCACGATAGCAAAGAAGACGACAACACCAAGCATGACACAAGTTTCCCAAGATCTCAGGTACTCTAACTCAACCATCATCAAAGGTATGAGCCACACTTAGCAATATACAAGCAAACAACTATAATTGGAATCTGTCAATTTCTGGACATGCAAACAGCAGCTACAAGATTTAGCTATAACTGGAGTTACACAAATCCAAATGACTTGAAAGAAGACATTCTGGAAAGCTTATGAAATTTTCGACTATTCATATTTAATCATCTTAGCATGATTCTCAAGTTAACTAAGTCAAATATACCCATTTACAGAAACTGGTCTAAACAAGACAGAGAGTAATCAATTCTATAACCCAACTTTAAACAGGCATAACTCACAAACTACTTGGCCAAATACCACCAAATTTTAAAAGCAGCTAGATACATGAATTATCTACAACTTTATTATTATCACCAAAAACTCATTCAAATCCTAACTAGATCAAACACTAGCATCTTTTAGATCTGCTCAGAATAAAATCAAAACTTGACAGAAGACTTAAAAGTCATGTAACTCCTAAACTATCAGGCCTATGGTCTTACAATTTGAACACAATAAAGATTATGAAATTTGCTACAACTTTTGTATTCACTACAACCATAGCAAACATCATTTACACCACTACAATAATTGCACAAGCAAAACTGCAAATGCAGCCCAACAGCAGTGGTACAGAAAACTGATAGAAACTTCAGAGAAGCATAACTGGAGTTCTAGACCTCCAACAAACATGAACCATAACTTTTTGAAAATCTTAGGAAGTTACCTACAACTTTCGTATTCTCATATTAAGATGATTCTACAGTTAGAAGGGTCAATTAATCCAATAATTGCATCTCTGTCCAAAACATAGACAGAAACTGACATGCCACTTTAAACAGCTATAAATGGAGTTATATATGTCCAATAAATGTGGTTCTAGACTTTTTGGAAAGCTTGTAAAATTATAAACAACTTTATTGTAAACACCTCAAGCTAATTATACTATTAAGAAGGCCTCACAGTAAGAACAAGGAAACCCCTCTCTGGGTTTGGGCAGAAACAGCCACTGAGATTCAAGCAATTATAACTCAAGATCTACTTAACCAAAAATTATGATATTTATCTTTTTGAAAATCTTAAGAAAATTACTAAAACTCATGTATTGTCATCAAGTCATGATTCATAACTTAACTGAGCCAATTAATTCAAACATGTAGAACTGTTCAGAGTAGAAGCAAAGCAATACAGGGCATTTGTTATTTTTATAACTCTTAAACTATAAATCCTAAACTCCTGAAATTTTTACCAGACAACAACAATAACCTTAGTAGAACTGCACAAAAATTTGACATTTATTTGAGCATAAAAACTGCAGTTATGAAAAAGACAAGACATGGCAAGTATCAAGAACCTAGCTGCATAGATCTATTTTTACAGCAAAATATTTAAACTAAAACATGCCACATTATGATCTACTGCATAGACAATTTCACAAGGATTCCAAAAAGTCCTCATTTTCTATTTTACGATTTTGTTTTGAATTACTATGAATTTTCAAAGTGGAGCATTCAAATCTGCAAAAAATCAGACAAAGGAAATTTAAATCTTGCATCGAGGACCCTGCGGAAAATATAAATCAAACATCAGCGAAGAGGTCCTTATGAGTACTATTCACATCAGTCACTAGTTCTTCACATAACCCCCTGCCTTTTCCCTTATTGCCGCGCGAGGTCCATCATCTTCTACCTCTGGACGACAGCGTAGGGGAGCGGCTGGGCTCGCGGCTCCGGCGGCTGTGGTCGTCTACGGCGTCGGCGAAGCGGTAGGGAGCATCCAGGGACCTTCTCACACGTGTGGGGCTGCTCAAGTCGGCCAGAGGTGGGCCAGGTTGGCCTGGCCGCACGCACAGGCGGAACGCTGGTGGCTGCTCCGGTGGCGACGGCGATACAGCGGCCGTGGTGACTGGAAAATGGGCGCGGGAGGGGCAGCGTGAGGCGTTGGACGCGTTGCAACACTCAGTGCAGACGCAGGAGGGCTGTAGGAGAGGGAGCAGCGGTGGCACGGAAGCTTGGCGGCAGCGGCCATGGTGGCTCTGCTCTGGTGTGCGCGCGCGCAGAGGGAGAGTGCCTGGAAGGGCGAGAGCGAGTGCGGGATGCGTGGTGACGCTCGGGCGTTCGCATTTGGAGCCACAGGGAGCGGGGCGGCGCGTGGCGTGGAGTTCGGATGCGCGTCAGCCATGGGGGGCGAGCTCTGGTGCATGGCAGCCACGCAGGCAAAACGTCGAGCACGTGGCGAGCGTCGGTGAGGGCAAGGTGGGGAACCGATTTGGGCCACTTCTAGGCCGAATCAGTCCTTGGGCCAAAAATGAAGTGTGTTCACCTCAGTCTGCTCTACATTTTTCATTAAGGCACTCCAGTCATTTGAGCAACATAACAGTGGGTAATTTAATCTCCAAAGTGGCATTGTCAATGCATTGACGGCGATTAATAAACTCCAAAAATCGATGGTCAAGACAAGGTCCAACGAGTGCCATCTTTATACATGCTCTTCGCCATTATGTACACTCCAACTTTTATCTTTGGACCAAATCAAGTTACCTAACAAAATTTGGAGAACACGAGACGTCAATGCCGATGGCGATGAATTTCTAGACTTAGAATATTTCTAAGTGCTGAAATCAGCAGTAGGTTCCAACTTTGAGCCACTGCTAGACTTAGTTTCGAGCCGATCCATGGTATACTCCAAAAACAAAGTTTCTTCTACATAACATGAGCTTCAACTTTTATTTAATGTTCAACTTGAAAACAGGTGCAGAAGCTATAGTTCTACTTAGACCAAAGTAGGATCACGATAAAGCTTAAATTATCCTTCGTGATCCATTGAAGCATTTTCTTGGCATTTGCTCAACATAAACCTTTCATGACTTTTGTTGTAGAGTTCACCTAGAGTCATTTGGGCATGGTTGCAAGATTTGGTTGATGATCGAGAATTCCATTCACTTTATAAAATAATTCAAGCAAGGACATAACTCGTCATTTCATGTGACTTCTTGATTCCAAACTTCATGAAACTTTTCCATGGATCAATATAGATGGGTATTGATGTGAGACACATGAAGATATTCCAATAACACCAGCCAAGCATATATCTTGAAAAGGGCCTATATGTAAAGCAAGGGTGCAATATCCAAGTTTAGGTTGGGGCTCATTTCCATAGGTTTGACCTTGACATTTTCATCATCACTTAATATGCCATGTTTGAGCTCAAACCCCTTGCTTAACTGGTGGCAAACACCTGGGGTGTTACAGTTTTGCACTAGTTGCAAGCAAGTTGGTCATGTAGAGCAAAAATGCATGAACAAGAAATCACAAGCTAATGTATCCTTCATAAAGCTTGATTCATGCTATATGCTTACTAAGGGTACAAATGGTGTGAAGGCTAAGTTCATTGGTAAACCATGGATGGGCTCAAAGAAGAAAGCCATTTGGGTACCAAAGAGCTTAGTGACTAACCTTCAAGGACCCAAGCAAGTTTGGGTACCTAAAAAGAATTGATCTTCTTTTGTAGGTTAATTACAAAGCCAGAGGAAGGCATTGGGTTCTTAATAGTGGGTGCACTCAACACATGACCAGTGATGCAAGAATGTTCAACTCAATCAACACCAATGGCAATGATGGTTACTATAGTATCACATTTGGTGACAATGGCAAAGGCAAGGTCAAAGGACTTGGTAAGATTGCAATATCCAATAACATGAGCATTTCCAATGTGTTGCTAGTAGAGAGCTTGAACTTCAATTTGCTATCCATGGCTCAATTGTGTGATCTAGGATTCAAATGCATATTTGGGGTAGATGATGTAGAAATCATAAGTGTAGATGGCTCTAACTTTATCTTCAAAGGCTTTAGATATGAGAATCTATACTTGGTTGATTTCAATGCTAGTGAAGCTAGATTATCTACATGCTTGTTCACTAAATCTAGCATGGGTTGGTTATGGCATAGAAGGCTTGGTCATGTTGGAATGAAATAATTGAATAGATTGGTTAAGCATGACTTAGTTAAAGGCTTGAAAGATGTTGTGTTTGAAAAGGATAAGCTTTGTAGCTCTTGTCAAGCTGGCAAACAAGTTGGAAACACCCATCCTAAGAAAAGCATGATGAGCACTAGCAAAGCATTTGAGTTATTGCACATGGATTTGTTTGGGCCAACACAATACACTAGCATTGGTGGTAACAAATATGGCTTTGTGATAGTGGATGACTACACTAGATACACATGGGTATTCTTTCTAGTTGACAAAAGTGATGTGCTTGCAACATTCAAATCATTTGTTAAGGGCATTCACAATGAGTTTGAAACAACCATCAAGAGAGTGAGAAGTGACAATGGTAGTGAGTTCAAGAACACTAGAATTGATGAGTTGTGTGATGAATTTGGAATTAGACATCAATTCTTGGCCAAGTACACTCCACAATCAAATGGCCTTGTTGAGAGAAAGAATAGAACACTCATTGATATGGCAAGGTCGATGCTTAGTGAGTACAATGTAAGTCAATTTTTTTGGGCCGAAGCTATCAACACGACTTGTTATTGTAGCAACCGCCTCTATTGTCACCCATTGAAAGAGAAGACACCATATGAGCTCTTGAATGGTAGAAAGCCCAACATTGCATATTTTTGGGTCTTTGGTTGCAAATGCTATATCTTGAAGAAAGGCACTAGATTGGGCAAGTTTGACAAGAAATGTGATGAAGGATTTCTACTTGGATATTCCACTACAAGCAAAGCATATAGAGTTTGGAATTTGGATAGTGATACTCTTGAGAAAGTTCATGATGTTGAATTTGATGAAACCAATGGTTCACAAGTAGAGAATGAGAACTTAGAAGATGTTAGAGGCATTCAACTTTCAAATGCCATGAAGAACATGGATGTTGGTGAATTGAGGCCTAGGCAAGTGAATGATGATGAATATGATCAAGTGCAAGTGCTCTCTAACTCAAATGTGCAAAATGATACAAATCAAGTTAGTACAAGTGGCTCTCATGATAATGAACAAGATCAAGTGGCTAGTACATTATCTCAACCCAATGATCAAGCAAGTGCAAGCAATCAAGTTCTAATCCTCTAACCAACCAATGTTGCAAGAGATCATCCATTGGACACTATCATTGGTGATATTTCAAGAGGTGTACAAACAAGATCAAGATTGGCATCATTTTGTGAACACTTCTCATTTGTGTCATCCATTGAACCAAAGAAGATAGATGAAGCTTTGAAGGATGTTGATTGGGTGAATGCTATGCATGAAGAATTGAATAACTTCACAAGAAATCAAGTATAGGAGTTGGTAGAAAGACCAAAGGGACACAATATGATTGGAACCAAATGGGTCTTTAGAAACAAGTAAGATCAAGATGGGATAGTAGTAAGGAACAAAGCAAGATTGGTAGCACAAGGTTATACACAAGTTGAAGGTCTTGACTTTGGAGAAACATATGCCCCGGTTGCTAGATTGGAAGTAATAAGAATCTTGTTAGCCTATGCTTGTGCCCACAACATAAAGCTCTATCAAATGGATGTTAAGAGTGCATTTCTCAATGGTTACATCAATGAAGAAGTATATGTTGAGCAACCTCCCAGTTTTGAAGATGATAAGAAGCCCAACCATGTGTACAAGTTGAAGAAGGCATTGTATGGCTTGAAGCAAGCACCTAGAGCATGGTATGAGAGATTGAGGGACTTCCTACTCTCTAAAGGGTTCACAATGGGCAAGGTTGACACCACTCTTTTCATCAAGAAGATTGGAAAAGACTTGTTTGTGTTGCAAATCTATGTTGATGACATCATATTTGGATCAACAAATCAAGACTTTTGTGATGAGTTTGGAAAGATGATGGCTAATGAGTTTGAGATGTCCATGATTGGAGAGTTGAGTTACTTCCTTGGTCTTCAAATCAAGCAATTGAAGAATGGTACATTTGTGAGTCAAGGCAAGTATATCAAGGATGTGATCAAGAAGTTTGGCATGAGTGATAGCAAAGCTATTAGCACACCAATGGGAACAAATGGCAACTTGGATAGTGATGCAAGTGGAAATATGGTGGATCAAAAATTGTATCGGTCTATGATTGGAAGCCTACTCTATGTGATCGCATCAAGGCCGGATGTCATGTTTAGTGTATGCAAGTGTGCAAGATTTCAAGCCTCACCAAGAGAAAGTCATTTGAAGGCTACAAAGAGAATATTGAGGTACTTGAAGCATACACCAAATGTTTGTTTGTGGTATCCCAAAGGAGCAAAGTTTGAGCTAGTTGGTTACTCTGACTCGGATTATGCGGGATGCAATGTTGAAAGGAAGAGCACCTCGGGCACATGTCAGTTGTTGGGAGGATCACTTGTCTCATGGTCATCAAAGAAGCAAAATAGTGTTGCATTATCAACCACCGAAGCCGAATACATATCCGCCGGTAGTTGTTGTACACAAATACTTTGGATGAAGGCCACTTTGAGTGATTTTGGAATCAAGTTCAAGAAGGTGCCATTGCTATGTGACAATGAGAGTGCAATCAAATTGACCAACAATCCGGTTCAACATGCAAGAACAAAGCACATTGATCTCCGTCATCATTTCATAAGAGATCATCAACAAAAAGGGGACATTTGCATTGAGAGTGTAGGCACCAAAGATCAACTTGCCGATATATTCACCAAGCCATTGGATGAGAAAATGTTTTGCAAGCTAAGGAATGAGTTGAACATATTGGATTTCTCAAATATGTGTTGATGCACCCCCTCACTGTGACATGCCTCTCCTTCGAGCTATCTAAGGTAAAAGTTGATTGGCATGACATACATCCTTGCTAAGGACATGTTTAGTGCATCTAGTCATTTCTCACATTTTATTAGGCTCATTCATGAAAATCAAATGAATTTGATGATTGTATGGTACCACTATTGCTTCTATGCTTGACTTGATCTAGTAGTAGCATATGACATGTTTGTGGGCTTGTAAACCTAGTGTTTGATCTAGAAAATGAGCTCTAAGTGTTTAACTCAACATGGTACAAGATAACCCTTATTTGGAGGTGTGAAGAAGCTTGTCTTTGGATCAAACCAAGTTAATTATCTTTGGTAAATGATCTAGATTAGACCAAATTTGGGAAAATGATCCTCACCCCATTGATTGACATTGATAATCTCAACCCCACAAGTGTTACTATCTATATTTAAGTCTTTGTGGTCATTGATGACAAAGGGAGAGAGAGACAAAGATATAAGTGAAACAAAGACATAAGTGACAAAGGGGAGAGATAGTGCACAAAGATAAGTGATAAGTGAAAAGACAACACAAAGGGGAAGAAAAATAAAGATACAAGTGACAGGGGGAGAACTCGACATAGGGAGAGATGTGATAAAGGAAAGGGATCAATTAAAATTTTGAGCACACAAGTAGGGGGAGCAAGCTCATGAACTTGTATGGTGCATTTGAATGTGCATATCATATGTTTGCTTGCAGAGCACAAGTTTTAATTTACAAAATCCATGCTTGTGTGATGTATGCTAGTCGTAAGATTGAATGATGAAATGAAATCATTAGATTACTTTCTTTTTCAAGTAAGTTTTCACAAGTGGTATCTTTTCAAAGTATGTTTCTAAGTGGTATAGAGCTAACCATGGTGTTAAGGATGGTATAATGGTGCACTCCGATTGGTATCACGCTTCAAAGGTCCATCTTTTATACCTTAGCATCATTTGGTAGACATTGTCTCCTATATTTCCTATCTAAGCATATGTGCAAGCTTCAATCCAAACTCTTAGCACATATGTAGGGGGAGCAATAGCTACCATTTGGGGTTCATGAAACTTGTCCATATTCTTTTACACATGGTAAATATGCTTGGGCAAGCAACATGGATTCAATTGAATTTTATTTCATATCTTTGTATAAGGGTTGTCATCAATTACCAAAAAGGGGGAGATTGAAAGCTCTAGTTTGGTTTTGGTGAATTGATGAAACCCTAAGTGCTAACCTAGTTTATCAAGTGATCATGAGATAGGTAGCACATTCCAAGTGGTGAAGCAAATGAAGATCATAGCACGGTGATGATGATGCCATGATGATGATCAAGTGCTTGGACTTGGAAAGAAGAAAGAGAAAAACAAAAAGCTCAAGGCAAAGGTATGAACTATAGGAGCTATTT